>NC_090746.1:79794832-79839832 GCF_036898095.1 Palaemon carinicauda
ATACATTCTCTACTTGTTCAGTAAGTACACGAAATGTTTCGGTAAAAGCAGAGCAAACATTTACGATAATTTCGAAATTTCAGTGCCAATGTTTAAAGAGTAAATCACTTCGAAAACTAATGTATGTATATCGCTCGAACTTCTTGTTTTCAAAGTGAGAGAGAGAGAGAGAGAGAGAGAGAGAGAGAGAGAGAGAGAGAGAGAGAGAGAGAGAGAGAGAGAGAGAGAGAGATCAAGCTATCAGGATTACCTAGGAGAAACGATCATTACAAAATTTACTCTTTCATTTCCCCGACAGTTTTGCGACAACGTTTTACCATTTTCTATAATTATCACCCCCCCACACACACACATATATATATATATATATATATATATATATATATATATATATATATATATATATATCACTTTAATAAAATTCCTTGATACAATGACTCAAAATGGAAATAAGACTTATACTTTTCACCAGGTTAGCCTGGCAAAATGGGCTTAATATCGCATACTGGCACGCATAGAAGATTGTTCATCATGCAGTGAATGAATCAATCGGTATAAGAACGAAAACGCAAGGGGGGGGGAGGGTTAACATTACTGGGTCATTTTCCATATAGTGGTTAAGTCGTCGAGAGACAACTACCTCTGCAATGCAATTAAGGGCTGTACTCACGCCACAATCAAGTCGTGGTTGTGGCATAAAAGAGAGACGCCGAGTTTATTAAACCATAAAACTACATTAAGAAAGCAATTAGATAGGAGTGGTCATGGCATAAATGTCTACATATATTAGATGGATTTCCATAAGTAGACATTTACGTAACTAGCATTAAATGACTTACTCGTCGTTAAAGAATTCATTCCATATATTGGAGGTAGCACAAGATCAATATGAAGGAATTAAGTGTCAACCATTTTCGAAAAAGGAAAATCTTTCAGTAATAAGACTCTAAGTTTCTTACACAAGCGAGGTATAAGTGTTTATCCAAATCTCCAAAGATATGATTATTAGGAACAGCTACTGTTCGCAAAGTTCTTGAAAGACTAAAAAGAACTAGATAAGATGGAACAAACTTCCAACACAGCGTTAAAATAAACAAGACAACAATCTTGAAAACTTACAGCAAAGAATTTCATATTACATGAGGATCAGGCAAATAGATGCAAATAACAGGGTTTTTTTCCGTTACCACATTTTTCTCGCTGTGAAAATTGAGGTTAAAGTATCAAGATGTAAAGAACATAAGGAAAAAATCGACTGTATTTGCCAAGCTCAGTTTATTATAGTGAGACCATTGCTGTCGCCTACCCCAACAAAAGAAAATAAAACCCGATTGCGAAACCACTTTAATGTTACGAGACACCCGATGCCCTCTACAAAACTCACTTTCAAGAGAACAAACTTGAGTAAATAAGAGAAGCAATTTTGCCCTATTATTGAGAGAGAGAGAGAGAAGAGAGAGAGAGAGAGAGAGAGAGAGAGAGAGAGAGAGAGAGAGAGAGAGAGACCCTCTTTATAATGCTTGCGTAGATTAGATATATTGGGGACTTGAAGAAAACCAAAAGATATCGAGAATATTGAACAGAGCACACGAAATGAAAGACCCTGATTCTCATTCGGTGGAGAGAGCTGACAGGTTAAGACCACCAGACGATGCACTCTTCCTAATTGCTCTGTTGGATCAAATATATGAAACAGACTCCTCTGGGCCCGGTTAGGAAGGGGTAGGGGGTTGAAGGTGGGAGGGGGGCATATAACATATGCTACACCATTTCCCTTCCCACATTCTCGGTTTTACCTTTAATGGTTTTCACATTATCATAATAAATTTTTGTTGCCGGCATTCAGCACTGTTTCTGCAAAAAAAAAAAAAAAAAAAAAAAAAAAAAAAAAAAAAAAAAAAGAGAAGAAGAAGAAGAAGAAGAAGAAGAAGAAGTTTACCTCACTTCGAAGAGATTAGGGGTTACTGCACGAAGGCACGTTTCCTGCGCCATCCTTTCGAATTTTTAACTTATTAAAATTTTGTTTTGCAGCGATTAAGGCAGCGACTATCTTTTAACTACACATGGAACAACCGAACCTTTCATAGCTCATCTTAAGCAAAACTTGTATTTTGGAGACCTTGTATTATAAAGAACTTGTATTTTAGAGAACTGTATTTTAGAGAACCGCTACAATACAATGTATACACATTTTACAAATTAAAGTTATAAAAATAAGTTTTACATTAACAAAATTACAGAATAAAAACAAAAAGTTATTCTATTGGATTGTAATAATTATTGGTAAAGTTTATATGAAAATAAAATTAGGTATGTGCTGTGTACATATTTTTGCGTGATTATCTATAAAATGTGGAACGCATAAACATTTACATATCAAAACAAGCTCTCTCTCTCTCTCTCTCTCTCTCTCTCTCTCTCTCTCTCTCTCTCTCTCTCTCTCTCTCTCTCTCTCTCTCTCCCTTTCTTTCCAACACAGAAGGAATCATTTCTTCAACCCCTAACATCTATCACTGGCCCAATTGTGTGGAAACAGTCAGAGTTACTGGCAGAATTCGTATCCCTTTTCCTTCGATCCTTCTCATCGTCCCACTATAACACCAGAAATCTTTCCTACAAGGGTTGTGGTGGCCGACGTGATAACGTCCCTGACTAGTGAATGCCAGACTGGGGTTCGAGTCCCACTCAAACTCGTTAGTTCATCTGGTCGCTGCAACCTCGCGAGATAAGGATAGGGGATTTGGAGAAGCCTATAGTTCTGTCTGCTGAGGCATCAGCAGCCATTGCCTGGTCCTCCTTGGTCCTAGCTTGGGCGGAGAGGGGCTTGGGCGTTGATCATATATATGGTCTGTCTCTTAGGCATTGTCCTGCTCGATAGGGCAATGTAACTGTATCTTGCCTCTGTCATTCATGAGCGGTCTTGAAAACTTGAAAAACTTGACGCCTGTTAAAGATCATCGAACGTCTTAGTCAAGCAGTAGAAGAACTATTAATCAAAGTCTCATTAGACGATGGACGTGTTTTGAGAGAGGGAAATGAAAAAATATATAACAAAAAAATCCTCTAGGGATTTAAAACAGTAAAGTGAGTAATAGACCGGATAATTAAAAGCAACACCTAGGCTGAATTATGGGCTGTTTTCTAACACCTAGAAGTGAACGGAAACTTTACTTGAGATATTCTGAAACAAATGATTTGGGTTAAATGCTTAAATGATACATTTACATCCTGGAAAAAATGCTGAGGAGTTTAGATGTACTTTCAATTGACTAAATGCACTAGTGCCAACTATTTAGTTTAAAACTGAATCGTAAGGAAGCGGTCAACTGATCGTAATGCAAGACTAAAAATGCCTTTACTGTTCATAGAAAAACAATTCTCCCCGCTTTTTATATTTACTTCTTTATCTATTACGATGGAGAAGTATCGATATAAAAGCTCAAGATAGAGACGACTGGTGAAATATAACCGAGGCCCTTTTCGTTAATGGACGTAGGAGGAGATGATGATGATGATCTACTACGATGAATCATTGGCCACACTCTTTATGGATGTCTGGAAAAAATTATTTGAGACGATTCGTCAAGATGTTACTCAATTCCTTTACAGGGCATATGTTATGAAGAGAGTCGACTGAAGATGAATAAAATACGCTATAAATTTCCCTTAAATGTCAGAGTGCAAACAAAAATAAAGCTACCTTATGGTAAACTCATCATAAACGCAAATCCATTCATTTATTTCTAACTCATAAAACCATTGTTAGCTTTCTTGTTATTGTATATTTGAATGAAATAAAAAAAGTTGATGCTGGGCTTGGTAGAATAAAATGCAATAACCGTAAGGACACTTGTGTCTGGGAGATTGGGGTATTCTATAGACCTTGGGTAAAACTATCTCCCGAAGATTAATGGGGGAAAAACTCTCGGTAGGATATAATTCATAGAGCTTCCTCGGGGATTTCCGTATATGTAGGAAACTGACCGTGCCATAAAATGGAGAGAAGCCAATTTTGTCCCCCCCCCCCCTTTTTTTTCTTTAAAGTAACTGCCCGTAAAAATATTAACATTCTAAAATAATCCACTATTAATCATAAACAAAATATAAAACTATCGGGTGTTCTCTGGAAATCTAATTTCGTGGACTGATTGATCTTGCGAACCTTTTTGAATCAAGAGTTTTACTGGATCCACCCACCAGACGTGGCCACAGTGGAAACTGGTGGAGACCGCAGCACAACCCCGGCTTGATCTATTTTCATTCCACGACAATCAAGTTAACCGCCATTCCTAATCCTGCTAGTCCTTATTTCCACCTCTTACTTCCAATCCAAATACCCATGTCGCCTACACAATGTCCATATTACCCAATAACCATGATTGAAATAACTCCAATTGAAACACGTTGTTTTTGTGCTGTTTATGTTTGTGGTAATTCAGATTTCAAAGAACGTTTTTTATTGTGGAAAAAAAAACACATTCACATATCAATAAATGAATGAATAAATACACAAATAGAAGAGTGTATGTTTCTTTATGCTAATTTAAACATTAAAGCTACACATTAATTTTTGGATTCTCTACCGACAACTCAAAATGAACTGCAATGGCCTGAATATGAGCTAAAATCAACGACAAAATCATTGAGTTAACGGACCACATTTTCCCCCATGATATAAGGCAAATTTAATCACATTTAACACAAAGAAAAACAATTGAACTCCAACATTTGCCCGTTGATATCTTGCTTGAATTATTGCATTATGAGAAAAGTATAGCAGCGTTAAGTCTGATCATTACTTGAGTGGGTGACCGAAAATGAAGAATATTATCATAACGTTAGCACGTAAGTTCCTGTGGGCATGCTTGTGGGACATGGACTTGAGCCTTTCTGCCTCTTCCTAAAATATCATAAAAAAAAATATGCTTGCAAGAGACCTTGGCCGTTAAATATGAACAGTAAGGGGTATTCAGGATTGAATATTATAGAGCAAAGTGATTCTTATAAGCAATTTCTACGCATTTACGAGTTAATCCAAAATTTACAATTTACCCGGCAGTTTCCGCAGATTAAATTTTCCTTAGTAAAAAAAAAAATATGAGCTACGAAACATTTAAAATAAATTTACATTTTGCTTGCAATAGAAAATAAGAAAAAAGGCCAATGAGAAGAATAAAAAAAAAAAAAAGCAATGCAATAAACATCGGCCGATACAAATAACAAAATGAACTGGATGTCGATAATTCATTTTCAAGATATCGAGAATTAATCTAAGTGGAGGAAAAGTGTTAAAAAAACGGTAAGCTTAATCGGAAATCTTCAGTAAATATACTGTTCTCAGCCGTATTTCAGTAAAAATACAGGCGACCGTAATTTAATCCTACTTTTTTATTATCTTTTACGGGTTGGCGACCGTAATATCACTCCTTTACGTCAATATATTCGTTTTTAAAACGGTAAATGCTTGGCAACATCTATTCCAGGATTTTTACAGTTTTTATACGGCAAAATTTCAACAGTGCATATCAGTGCAGTCGAGTATAAAAACAATAATCAGTATCATAAAACCAAATAGATGACAACGAATGAAACTATGTAATATGTTTAATGGATACTCTTACTTAAAAGAAAAATACGTTTGTATTCAAAACACCAACATTCCGTGACGGCATTAATAATGTAAAGCAAGACGCCTAGAATAAAACCAGAACAGACTCTCTCTCTCTCTCTCTCTCTCTCTCTCTCTCTCTCTCTCTCTCTCTCTCTCTCTCTCTCTCTCTCACACACACACACAAGTTTGTGATACATGAAAAGCTTATATGAAATGTCAGACGAGTTGTGACGTAGCGACACTAAATGCTGGCAATTTTAGATGTATTACACGAAATGACATAAGTATTTCCAGTTCGTTGCAGCCTGTCATGGACGGAATGAATCAAGTTGCATAATGCAGGAAAGCATCAGATGTGTCCCTTGAGTTCACATGCTTATGTCAGTATTCAGTTATGAGAAGTTGTAATGGAGACAAATAACAAGTGATTATAGCGCAAGGAAGATAATGATTACGTATGTGACAAGAAGTGGTTTTGCGAGGCATTGCAACACGGAAACATGAAAGAACAAAAGGGAATATTACCTGTGTAATGTTCTAACACCAGGATATTACCAGAAATGTACGAAGTAATCGATAATATAATTGAATTACGAACTGCAAAGATACTTAAAGGAAGAAAACACATTCATATTTTCAATTATAACGAAAAAAAAATTATGTAATTCAGAATAAAACATTCCCTCTGCAAATACGTATGTAGTAGGTATGAATATACTTTAATATAGCCTATATACGCACATATGTGTTATATATATATATATATATATATATATATAAATTTATTTCTTCATATATACTTATAAATATATTATTCATATACATACTATATACATAGCCTATGCAGTATACTGTATATATAAACATACGAATGTGTATGTATAAAAGTATATTATAAATACAAAAACAAATAAAAAATAAGTAACCTAAGTAACCTAAAAAAAAAGTCCTACAACCTCAAGTTACAAAAAAGGGAAAGAGAAGCAGTTTAACAAATATACCTAAATCCAAACAGGCAAACAATCAATTTGCTACAAGGACCGAAGGCAAACACGTATTTGACCATTTCCAGAGAAGAGGCCACGAGCTTAAGCAGGCAAAAGATAAACAAACTTTACTCAGTAGTACATTAACTCACTCTGCCTTGAAGTGAGGACATATTTACAAAAAAGGGCAAGAGTTGTTTACCCTGCCAACGAAATTGTTTAGTGGGTTGACATATGCTTTGATTGGCACAGTCCTAGCGTACCTTGTTCCTTGTGGCTAATAAACCTACGAGGGAAGATAATGAAATCCAGCGTTTTTTTTAATGAAATCTGAAGTAGAGAAACCTGTTTGTTATTAATTCCGTTTTCAAGATGAAAAAGAAGTATATTCATTCCGTTTTTTGAAAAGATGAAAAAGAAGTAAAGTTATTTCCTGTTAAAATAATCCCCCGAGGTGAGGATTATGAAGTATATGTCTGAAGAGCTTAAAATAATTACCGTGATATAAGTAGTAAGATTAGTGCTTACATCCATTATTATCATCATCATTATAATTTACAGTTATGCAATTGTTCAGGGTCATATATACATACATCAAGTACGTAAATGAAGGGTGATTTTTAATTAATGTATTACGAACATGAAAATCAAATGCGATGTATTTTCATTACGGTGTGCGGGAAAACTCTAATGCGATGTATGAAATCTCGAAGATCGCGCGCGCGCGTGTGTGTGTGTGTGTGTGTGTGTGTGTGTGTGTGTGTTAAGATCGCGTTGCCTCATGCAAAACACGGGCTCTTGAATTGGCAGCCCGTAAACGAATGTAACTGTAATTTACTTTAACTTAATTTCAAAGAGGGGCCAAAGATCAGAGAAGGCGTAGTATCGCGCATGCGTAGTAATACGTGGAAGTTATAGTAAAATTAGCCTCACCTTAAGAGCCGAAATTCAGAAATTAAGTTATATCTTGATCATAACGGGATTCTTTATGAATGTGTTTTTATTAATTTAATTGGAATAGTCTTAGTAAAATCTTGGGAAATCATGTAAAGTTCTTTTCTTACAAAGATTCTTACAAGTAATGGGTCAGAGGTTTGGTGACTTGCCACGTGAAAATTAAGCTGTTAAATGTGTACACGAGGTTAGGTACACGAAGGTTAGTTTTGCATAGATGAGGACCCATCTCTCTCAAAGTGCAGCTACGGCTATCCCTCGGAAGGAAGATAAATTTAAGTTTCCAACTCTTACAGTATTTCTCTGTTCTCTTCAATATCTCTAATTTCTATGGTGATATAACTTATACTTTAACTCTTCTCAAGGAACCGAGATGATGATAAAACGTTGACTGCACTTGAACAAATTTTAGAAACTGAAGTGTTAATAATTGTCAAGGCCTAGGGCAATTTTGTGTTTGAATTGCTTTAGGGAATGAAGTTTTAAGAACTGAATAATCGTTATATAGTCACTCAGTCTAATTACTCAGTAGTCTAATTTCTAAATTTGATTTGCTATTATGAAACGAAGTGTTACTAAATCATCTGATAGAAACCAACTGTATAATCTAGATCCGTGCTATGTATGTAAAAGCACACAAGCGTCATTTGCATTTCGAATGTGGATTGAGATTTAATTTACGTGACTGTAATTCGTTAAGTGAAATTGCTGCTTGATACCATTTTATATACGCTACGTGATAAATTTCTAAGCATTGCATATTCTATCTTTTTGTAATATTTATTTCTCTTTTTGTAAGCCATCTGTAAACTTTAATATTTTGACTTATTTTGTATGAATGTGATACCACTTCGAGTCTGGTCACGATTGCTCTTAAAACAAGTTAAATTGTAGACCTAATTGAACTCCAAGTTAGAGCATTTCAGCTAATTCATTATCATGATTGACTTTCTGAGCTTCTAAAACGAAAATCTAACATTTCCTGCAAGAGCTTGAGGGACGTCAGTAACTCTTCGAGTTTTACTAAACAAGGCAGAAAATTGTTGTGCGTGTCAATTTACGCCATTTAATAGTTACTTCAATTGAATGTGGCCACATAGCAAAATTTTAAAGTATTAAAAAATACAGACACAATATACATACCCAAATATATGTATACTGGCTGCAACTCGGGACGGATATTGTTTATGAGATCGCCATTGTCCCTTGTTGATGTCGCTCACTATCATGCATTTCACTGTAATGTTGCTACATTTAACAGCATATTTAATAAGGCTACATGATAGATGTCTCTTTTCAATTGTAGATATTACCATGAAATTTGGCAGGAACAGAGAAACTAATTTTCACACCAATCCCTGAAATTTTCATTTGGATATGTAAATTATTCTAAGAACAATAATTTACTCCACCGCCAAAAATAACCATTCAACCCATACCGAAATAAACGTTTGCTGTGGCTTTTCTATGGCAGATATCAGCATGAAAACCGGTACAGACAAAGGAAATATCCTTCCCATAAATCCCTGAAAATTGCATTTAGATATGTGAAGTATTCTACGAGTAATTTACGGTGCCGCCGAAAATCGGCCTCCCTTTGATTTAGAAAAATGGCTACTGTGACTTTTCTATGGCAAGTATCAACACGAAAATTAGTAGCAATGTAGTTCACATAAACACCAACCCCTGTGAAAATAATTTGGATATCTGTAAAACTCTAGTAGTTTGCTTTTCCTCACAGATTTTTAGCTAAAAATTGTCAATTACGGACAAGAGTGACAGCCAGGGCATGCCTATAGCAGGTATGAACATGAAAATTGGCAGAAACAAATCATAAGTATATTTAAAATTTCATTTGAGTATATTTATTGGTATAGGAGTTATTGACCCCGTGCGCGAAAATTTTGGCATTTCATCTAAGGTCACTCACTTCGTTCGCGACAAATCTTACATATACATATACATATAATCTTGCATATATATATATATATATATATATATATATATATATATATCATAGATATATATATATATATATATATATATATATATATATATATGTATATATATATATATATATATATATATATATGTATATATATATATATATATATATATACGTATCCAAAGTGACTTATGCTTACTATTTTCAGAGAAATTAAAATAAGAATAGTGAACTTGATTATTATACAAGTTGAAAAATACTAGACGGCTTAGCTGGTAACGAGAGACACCTTAATAAACCGTTCAAAATAATTTGCTATGTAGCATAATTGTCCTCAGAGACAACCATAAAACATGTTAAGCTGCTGTAAAATATAATTAGTTGATAATTCAACTAAAACGGAAGCTATCATACTCCCCATGCGAGCATCTAGAACTAAAGAGAGAGAGAGAGAGAGAGAAGAGAGAGAGAGAGAGAGAGAGAGAGAGAGAGAGAGAGAGAGAGAGAGAGAGAGATTGTGTACCAAGATCATCAGGTATGTCTCATTCGTCAGTATAGACATTTTGGGTGAACAATTACGCAAACATAAAATGCACCTACTTAAAAATGTGAGTATATATATACACAAACGTGTTAGCGTTTGCTAAGTAGCTCCCATAAGGAAGAACCCGGTGTTCAAAGTAATTATCCGTGAATATGGAAATGTGGGTTGGTAACGATTCCTAGAAATCTACGTTAAGGCTTCCAGCAAAAAAGTAAGAGGAAAAGAAGCAAACATTGGCTGTGACATTTATAGATATAGTTTCCAATTACGATAATTTCACTAAACCTTGTGTTAATTTGTTGCAATAATGCCAATCTGTGATTTTTATAATTTTTTGTATATTTATCTGTCTTTTAATCCCCTAACTCCATCTTAATCAAACAAATTGCATGAATTATTTCTCATCTATACCACCCAGGCTAAATATGTATTTCGTAATTTTCAAGCTCTTTGCAATTTATCCTTTGCTCATAGTGGAAATTCCGCATGTCTTCTATCCAGACACACATACGATACATATTTGTAGTTAGCTCCATACTCCCGACGGAGAACTATCAGAAGAAGAAGTTGGTGAATCGAGTAAACAACAACTGATTTAAAGTTTTCAGGCATCCTGATATCTAAGGTAATTGACGCCGAGTAAACAAGAAGTGACAAGACAACTCCATTTCTGGGGTTCTAGAATGCTGGCTTGGTCTTTGATTACCCAAAACATAAGAACAGGTTTCTGTTCCTTGCAGCCGTTACTTACCTTCAAGCGCAAAAAAAACTGTGCATCGGTGAAGGTGAGAAGGAGTGTCTCTAGCAAACAGTTATATTTACGTTCTTCTTACATTGAATAAATACTGAAATAGTTACAGGTTTCGATCACAAGAATTAATCTTGAAAAAGCAAACTAATAGTTTCATAAAAGTGATTACTGATAATTGAATAAAACGAAAAAAAAAAATACACAAGCTCCTAATTACTGTAGACAAAAGACATCGCCAACAAGTTTAAATCCGTTATACAGTGTCTTCAGCAGCAGCAAGATTGAAAGACAAATTACGGTAGGAAGCGAATGAATATCACAAACAGTGCCTTTTTTTTTACTGTCTATATAATCATTGAACAATGCAAAGTCAAATTTATTCAACAAAAGCTGAAATATGTCGCGTAATCATCCGGACAGCGAGTAATATGAACGCATCAATATTGAGAGATTTAAGTCCGAATAAGAGGATTACTCAGGCTTAAACTCTCTCGCAAACTTTGCTTTAATTACCATGACCCCTCGGTTTCAGTTTATTAGGAAACAAAATAATACTTCTATAAGTAGTTTTTATTACTTAAAATTTATCCTACCACTATATATGCAGTATAGGATGTTCAAATGGTCCGTATAATAGCTGACCGGCTAATCATAATATACCAAACAGAAGTTGATTGGTAAGAGATATCTTATTTCATATCGATGACCAATTTTTAAAAGTTAAATACCTTACAAAACAAGTAGTGATTATATAACAAACAGACAAAATTGATAATCTCAATTAAAAAAAAACAAAGATACTACATTTAGCAACCAGGAAAATTATGATGAATCTACGAAAAAAAAAGAAACTGATTTTTTTTTTCTAAAGATCCCCAGAGCAGTTTCTAATTTCATCACACCCGAAACAACTCGAAACTAGCAGGTACAACTTCAGCCCTGCTGTCTTCGTACAAGAGGCAAGTTGGTACAAATAAGTGAGGGGTAAGTTATATGAGAACTTTCTTCATATTACTTAGGTCGCAGCATCCACTTAATAGTCAGCTGATGAGGGATTCCTGGGGGATTTAGAGGAACCCTCTATTGTGCTCAAGTGTAAATCATATTTGTCTCCCCTTTCCGGCAGATATCATTCTTCTTCTAGGGGGAAGATGGAACTTACAAGTGAGTGGTTTTGGATAATTGAGGAATAAAACACCTTCTATCCGGGGATAAGTTATATGTGCAAGAAAGTGAAGAACAAAGGGGGACACGATAATGATGATGATGAGGGGTGGTGGTGTTGGAGACATTATGGTCATTTTATTCACCCACAGTATTTAAACTCTCGCTTTGTTATTATTTAGCATTAGCAACGTAGAAGTGACTTCATGTGATTTTTTTCACATTATTCCCATAAGTTGCACATTGTAAAAATATTCTGGTGCAAATACACTTATTACCAACGAGTAACAATCCTACACAAACGAACTGAATTATATAGAAAGGATAATTCTTAACAGGAATTAACAATTTCATAACAGCAGTTGACAGTGATTTAGGGAAAAAACTTGGGAACGACTAAACATCAAACTAGCAAGTCATCACCTAAAAATTAATGTGCGTGAAAACTATACGAATACGATACATAAGCAGCTCTCCTATGAAAATGATACTTCAAAATCAAACCATTGTTCTCTAGTCTTGGGTAGTGCCCTATCCTCTGTACCACGGTCTTCCACTATCTTGGGATAGCGTTCTCTTGTTTGAGGGTACACTCGGGTATGCTATTCTATCTTGTTTCTCTTTCTCTTGTATTTTTGAAGTTTTTATAGCTTAAATATGAAAGATACAATCTAATACTGTTGCTGTTATTGAAATATTTCATTTTGATTGTTCATTCCTTCTCTTGTAGTTTATTTCCTGGCTCCTTTTCCTCACTGGGCTATTTTCCCTGTTGGAACCTTTGGGCACCCTGCTTTTCCAACTAGGGTTGTAGCTTGGCTTGTAATAATAATAATAATAATAATAATAATAATAATAATAATAATAATAATAATAATAATAATAATAATAATAACAACAACAACTTCTATGTGGCAAAACTTTATGATATTGAACCGGGACTTGGAGAATGAGAAGAAATTATTCTCCGGAAGTAAACACTAAAACTTAGGTCCTTTGAGGCCAGGGATAAATAGTCTTCCCAGATCTCCTTCATCTGACTCGTGAACGTATCGCTCCCAATTCAGTTCAATCTCTACAGAATCAACAATTTCGAACCACTTCCCATTATAATAAAACTGAACATACAAGATTATTATTTTTCAAATAAGCTTAGCCATAAAAGGTCATGAAAGCATTGAAATTCTACATCCATCAGCAATTCAAATCTAAATTGAATTAGGCTTAAGAAAATTCCTGATGGTCACCTGCACATTTAAAAATTCTTTTGACATTAAATATGTTTACAACTGACGAAATATCATCTGAACTAAATTCTGTTCGCGTTGTAATATAATAAAAAAATTACATGTAAATTTTAATCATAACAATGAGAGAGAGAGAGAGAGAGAGAGAGAGAGAGAGAGAGAGAGAGAGAGAGAGAGAGAGAGAGAGAGAGAGAGAGAGAGAGAGAGGTCCCCACTTTACTACCGAAGTGTAAATGGGTTAGGAAAAGGAGCATGGGACTAGCAACCTCATTTTCAAAGAATTATTGATAAACTGGAAGGTCGCACTGTTCTGGCATCGCTGCCTCCCAAAGGGAAAGGGGCTTATCTTGAATAAAATATACAAATATTATTTGGTTCGTTTTACCGACTTTTATTACTGGCTGGGATGATACATTACCCAACGTTATTATACAGGAGATCTGATATATATCTCCCACGGGGAAAATAATAATCAGCTGTGATTTGTTTTTAGAGCATAACAGAAGTCGGGCATACCGTTTGCTTCATCCTATAAAGATTTTTCTCCATACAGAGTTGGTGTAGAAACTCATTAAATACAAAGTTTGCCAATCAGCACAATTTTGAATTCAAGCAAAATCATATTGAAAAAGTTGCATAATGAATTCTGCCTAATCATTATAAAAAAATCCATAACTTTAAAAGACTTGTGGAATTTAAATAAAACGACTAACAACACCTATCCATACTTTGTGGTCACACTTTAGAAGCACCAAAGGTTACGGGATATATATATATATATATATATATATATGTATGCATATATATATATATATATATATATATATATATAGTATATATATAGTATATATATATTCATATATATAAATAATATATATATACATATATATATATATATATATATATATTCATATATATATGTGCGTATATATATATATATATATATATATATATATAATATACATATATATATATATATATATATATATATATATATATTTATGTATATATATATACATATATATACACACAGACATTATATATATATATATATATATATATATATATATATATAAATATATATATATATATATATATATATATATATATATATATATATATATATATATATATATATATATATATCAGTTCTATATTATGCGTTGTGTGCTTGATTATAATAATAAACAACGGAAGAACGCCTCTCAACAAGAATGACTGCTTTATACCTAGAGTGTCTAAAAGGTCATGATGATATCAAACGTTAGATATTGCCAGGAGAGAATCTAATAGGCCTTTATTGCCTTACTTGTTGTAGTAATTTATTCCTTCAACGTGTTCACTGAATTTTAAAGACTATACTTACCCTATAACCACTTACTCTTCATTTGATCTTTGGATACTTTATACGATTCACAAACAGTCCTGTATGTTTTAAAAGGTTACTGCGAACGCTAACATAAGATCGTCAATTGATAAAGGATCATTGCACAAGTTATTAATTTCCCGGTCATCACTTTTTGTTATCTTCTGACCAGTTTGAATTGCATACGCATACAAAACGAAAATATATTGACATACAATGCTACAGCACAAATCAGTCTTCACTGTATATCTGACAATTCTTTGTATAATTTGTTAATAACTCAAATTTCACTGAATGCTTAACATAAACTTTTTACGAAGATTATCAAATACTTCTAATCATGAAATTTTGTAAACGCCATACAAAGATTCCTAAATATATTTACAACAAATGCACTTCCTCCTTAATTAAAAGGAGAAAGTCATCCAGTTCTCTCCGGAGTCTTCTTGAAATTTGGTTACTAACATAATTCCCAACTTCACCCTAGATACAATCCCAGAAAGTTAGTTATCTAACGAGTACACGATTCACAGCTTAAATCTACGTGTGTATTGTAGTTTCAATAATACATGTCGAAATATGTTCCACTTCTCTCTCTCTCTCCTCTCTCTCTCTCTCTCTCTCTCTCTCTCTCTCTCTCTCTCTCTCTCTCTCTCTTATATAAATAAATAAATAAATAATATATATATATATAATTTATATATATATATATATATATATATATATATATATATATACATATATATACATACATATATATGCATATTTTAAACACACATTCCTATATATATATATATATATATATATACATATATATATATATAGTTATATGTATATATATATATATATATATATATATATATATATATAGCTGTATATGTATATATATATATATATATATATATATATATATATATATATATATATATATATATATATATATATATATTTACCAGGTCGTGTGTATTGCATTTATAAAAGCCCGTAAAGCAAATTGATGTATCACAATTCATCATTGTTTAAATAAAAAAAAAATCATCTAATGTATTTCAAATGTCACCAGGTCTACCAACAGATACAATTAAAAATACGAACACAATAAAACCCTGTATGTAACAGAACATTACAGAAAAGTCCTATGCTAATAATTAAAGAGGAAACAAATTGTTTTTCTCGAAAAAAAGTCACGAGGATTAATATATAAAGGCGTGATAATGAAACTAACAAGCATCAAAGAGAATTTTGTCCCTTAGTATGCAGAAGAGCATAGACTACTATTAAATTTTAAATAAGGAGACTATACGACGTGCGCTACGCTAGGTGGCTCCATTTCACATTTCTGGTATAGATGGTAATGAGGTAGTTCCAACCATACAACGTCAGATATGTCATTTTTTGCGTTCCTTGCAGACTGACATTTTTGTTTCTTTTCTTGTGTACGGGATTATTTCTCTTTCTTTTATTGCTATTTTATTTCAGTTCCAGTGTCATTCGAATAGATGCTCACCAGAACGTCAGCATGGCAGGCAACCTTCCCCCCCCCCCCCCACCCACCCCTTGTTGTGCCCAACCACAGTAAACAGCTTAAACTCACGGTCCTGGGCTGTGATCGATTAGCTGCCATTAGAATGCTAGCCAAACACGTTACCACTGTACTAAAACCGGGATATGGCATAGCAATACTACAAAGAACAATTATAATATATGTGACTTTTGATTTAGTTTTACATTAGCAAGCAGCAGTCTATCAACAGGTTGAAAAGTAGATACAGGTGCCACAAGTAACCCTGCCATGTCCATTCTTGAAAGTGAAAATAACTATAAAACATGGACTATAACAAATTACAAACTGCAATAGTTAATCTAAAGCTATATCGAAAATCGGAACAACCTATTCCTCTGTCATTACAATGGTTAGGTTCTACAGGCCATGTTGTAGCCTATTTTATTTGAAAATTATGGACCGATGACTGTGTTCCGGGTCTTACAATATCCAAATAAATTTCTTTTATATTTTTAGGAAGTGGAAGTTTTCTTAGGTCACATACTATAAATTCTGGGATATTGTAGAATCTTTATTTGGTAAAATTACAGTTTCAGCAACACTCGGATATCCGACATAAAAATATATTTTTTTCTAGTTTAAATAGATTGTCTACGAAGAACTGGAACTTTATTCTTGCCATAAATCAGAATTAGAGGAACAGGGTCCCCTAAATAACTACAATAACAGTGTTTCATAGTGGGAAAACGGGGTTTTGGGTGGGAGAATAAAGAAAATTGGTAAACTAAACGAAGCTGTCTACCCTAAACACACCAGTTTAAAAAAAGTTATCGTAATCAAAATCGAATAATAGTAATGAAACACTGTCTATTAAAAAAAAACAAAAAAACTAGGTTTTATTTGCCAGGCTTCCGGGCTTCCGGAAGCATAGAAAATGTGATTTTCCATCTCATTTCTATAGAGTTAAATCGTTCGTAGCAGTTTGCATGACATTCCAAATACCTCGTTACTTAGGTGGGTAATGAATTTTTGGCTTTTGCTCTGCCCTATGTTCGCTTCGCTCGCGAATAAACATCTAACTTCTTCTATGTTCTGGTAAGCGGACCATGTATCGCTACGCGCGATAGCTTCGTGGGATAGTATTTTGGCATAATAATACCGCCACGGCACTTACCTTGGCCACTTAACACTTTCAGGTAGCACTGGATGATCACGAAGAAACCTAGTTACTATTTCAGGAGTTCCATTGTAATATCCATTAAACCGCCCAATAACTTCAAAATATGGCAGTCAACTGACACGCACTGTTTTAAAAGGACGTCTGAACCCTAAAATCACAGTAAATCGGGTAATCTTGAAACAAAGCAACCAATAAGGTTTCAGCTTTTTTTTTTTTTTGCCGTACCCATGATTCATAAACAAAACAAAGGACGATCAGGCATTTTTACTCACAATGCATTGGGAAAAAACAAAATACCATCGGGAGAAAAACTAACTTGACAGTGTAAATACATCCTTGGGATAACAATAAGGAACAATATGCATCCGCAAACATTTCCGTAACCCTTAATTTCCGGAAGATTCAAGTAACACTTTGGTATCAATCCCCTAAAAATATATAAATAAAAACATTTATACATATCCTAATTCGGGTGGAAATGTAATAATACCCTTTCTTTAACTATCATATCTTTAATAGAGCTCCATATAATTCACGAACAGGTTAGGATACTTAAGTCTTGTTTACTATTTATGAATGTTTTTGTTGTAGTACAAGAAATTTATGTAAGAAAGCATAAGTTGGTTTTTTAAGCACAAGCTTTACACTGTAAACCTTATTTATAATCATATAAAACTTCTTAGCATCTTTTAATTCTACTGTAACTAGTAACAAATGACAAAAAATAATACAAAATAAACATAGCCACTCATATAGACGAAACTACGAACAAATATTTAATCAACGATTATTACATTCTAAGGTATATTTTTCTTTTTCTCTTGGCATGTAATATTTTTTTTTCACTCGAGTCTTTACATTCCTTAAATTAAATCCCCCTTCTCTCTCTCTCTCTCTCTCTCTCTCTCTCTCTCTCTCTCTCTCTCTCTCTCTCTCTCTCCTATGATAACAACAGCCAAGATAAATACTGTTTAATCTATATAGCATTTTTCAGGGATGTGTATGAATGCAGTGAGAGAGGCTCCATTAAGTAAGAATGATTATCCCAAAATCCACTAAATCTTTTTATTGTTTCATTATGGTACGGGTTCTGTTATCATGAAGACACGTATTTTCATGCATTTCTCTTGAAGCAGACGAAGCACTTAGACCAATATTTTGTAAGTTTACTTCCAATTCATAATTGAAAGATCTATTCAAAATCTTTTTTTATTGTAATTCCTTTCCTCATTATGTATTTCCTTACATTTTTTGAGGTTTCACTCTTTGTTTGACACCATGTGCATCGCTAATAACGTCAAGGAATAATTTTTCTTCCTAACTCTGGCAGGAAAAGCTCCGTGACACGAGTCTGTCTGCTTTCAATGCACTCTAGATTTTTTACAAATCAAAACATCTGTAAAACCACCCTTATGTTAAATTCCGTCCTCGTAGATCTGTATTTCTTCTATATTAAAGAAAACAGTCGTGTTGGCCGATGTAACGTCCAACCCCGTTAGTTACTTTGGTCGCTGAAACCTCACCATCCTTGCGAGCTAAGGATGAAGGGTTTGGAAGAGCCTATAGGTATATCTGCTGAGTCATCGTCAGCCATTGCCTGTGCCTCCTTGGTCCTGGCTTGGGTGCTGATCACATGTACAGTATATATGGTCAGTCTCTAGGGCAGTGTCCTGCTTGCCTCGCCATCCATGGGCAGCCTTAAACGGGAACTCTTTCTGACTCCCAAGCCATCCCTTTAGCCTCGCTTCTTTTACATTGTCCATCCCAAACTATACACAATTAATAATATTCTTTGCTCGCAATGGTTGTGTCACACGGGAAATATTTTCGGCAATTTAATACAGGGTTGATTCGTTAGTTACAAGTAAAACATTTTGTGATTTAGGTTTCTGTACTTTTAAAAGGTGAGTATATAGTACCCTTTCTGATATGGAGTAACTGTTTCTAATTAAGTTTCACCAATGTTACTTAGAAAAAATAAAACTTGTGTCAAAGCTTATGTTTCTCAGCGCTTCAGGAAATTTTTAATGAGCTTTATTTCATCCCAAGCATCAAATTAGAATAAACGGAAGCGTCTCGATTTCATGAGAACTACCTTATCGAGATATAGTTTTGCCCTACGTCTCCCTTTGTCAGTGAATCCACTAAAATGAACTTCAGTTTGTTCGTAGAATGTTTTATAAATTGTAATCATTTGAAAGCCATAAATTTCAAGACTTTCCCTTCAGCACTTCCATCACTGAGTTCCTAGCCGAAAAATTATGAAAGAGATGGTCGTTGGTAGATTTTAGAATAAGCTGGGCTATTGCATTACGGAATAAATCTAGATTTATATTTGGTAAGAATAACGCACTTGAATAAATAACACTGTTTTTTATAAGAAGGTTGCTGTTTAAGGCTATAAAATGTCACCAAAAGCAATCTTAATAGGAAATTGGAAAATCCAATAATCAAGAAGATTTCGAGAAGATCATACTCGGAAGGGATTCTTAGAGGAAAAGAAATTTAACAAAAGAGATGAGCAATGCATGGGGCAAACATGGATGTCACTAGGTATTCTCGTACTAAAGTCTTGGTTACCCACGAGTGATCATCAGTACAATAAAAGAAAAAAAAAAAAAAAAAAAAACATTAGTACAGAGTAACACCATTTTTTTTAATTGTTTGCCTCACACTATCATCCATTCTGACACCCTTTCTTTTGTCAGTGTAACATTTTTTTCTCGAGAAATGCGCAAGCTGTGCCTATAGGGATACAGCCTCATTAAATCGAGAATATTACCTTTGATATGAATAAGGAAATCGTTATTTTTTTTCTAACATTACACCCTACTAACCCTATTGAACCCTATTGTATTGGTTTCTTTCTCGTCATCGAAAGAGAGAGAGAGAGAGAGAGAGAGAGAGAGAGAGAGAGAGAGAGAGAGAGAGAGAGAGAGAGAGAGAGAGAGAGAGAGAGAGAGAAAATGATTACAGTCATATAACTTCTTTAAATTCTGAATGAACATTGCTCATTCCCAACTAAAGGAATCATAAAATGATTTCTGTAACTTGTGGTTACCGAAATTAGCGAAATGATCGTCCAGTTTGACAAAGACGATAGTTCGCATTCACACTTGAAAGTTTGAAGGCCGCTCATGAATTGATGAGGCAAGGGACAGTGACACTGCCCCAGCAAGCAGGACAGTGCCCTAAAGATTGACCATATTTACATATGATCAACGCCCAAGGACCCTCTCCACCCAAGCTAGGACTAGGGAGGGTCAGGCCATGGATGCTGATGACTCAGCAGGTAGTAAACCTATATGCTCCCCCAAATACCCCATTCTAACGAGTTTGAGCGGGACTCGAACCCCAGTCTGGCGATTACCAGGCAGAGAAGTTACCAATAGGCCACAATAACCCTAACTAGGATAATATCCAACTTCTCAACTTATTTAGTTTTCTAAAGGCTTTTTAGTTACTTCCAGAATGAACACCTGAGCTCTTTATCACCGAGACATTTCGGAAATATACCAATCCTTGTTTTCCGAGAAGTCACATAACAAGGCCTCATCTGTGTCAATTTAACGAAGGAGCAACAGTTCAATGGGAGTTCCTTTGATTCCCTGTTTACAGCAAACACCTTCGAAGTACAAAAGCGACGAAACATCATATGAACAATGAGAATCAATACTCATTTGCTGATTAGATATAAAGCAACAAGCCCGTTGTTGTTTTAGATAATATAACAACGAAGGCAGAATAATACCAGGATCATCATAATTATAGTTATAATTTCTTAATACTTCACCTTTATAGATTATTCCCTAAGTCCCGAAGAAACTTTCTAAGATTACTGATTACTCTAAAGAAGATTGGTTCTTTCTTTTTTTTCTTCGTAAGTAAAAGTTACGTTTATATCCTAGCCATGAGAGGCCAACGATAACAGATGGCTGCAAAACTTAATTCATCTCGTGATGGAAAACTAGTGCGGGGAAACTTTCTGCTCGAACTCTTACGTGCCCATTGTCTCCAACTTTTAAGATGAGAAACCCTTCGAAGATGAAAAGGAGATTCAGTTTTCTATTAGCCCTGTGCGAAATCACAAACTTTCCGATAAATGTCTTGATCCTAAAATGCCAACGCCGGACCAGAGAAAGTTCCTTGGTTGAGCTACCCAGTTTCTTACTTTGGCTTTTGAAATTTTCTCAAACCCCTTATAGAACGTCCGCTTGTTTAACATTCAGGCTTTCAAGGGACCTAACCAAAGTCCAGCATATAATTAGAATCACTATGAAGATACATTATCACTTTAGATGGTTGACAAATATATAAAAATGGATTTTATTATCAAATGATTTCACTTCTAACTCCATTCAGTTGAATAAAAATAATTCATTCAACTATGATCTTCATTATGTGTTTATATTTATTAAATACTTACATGGAAGTACTATTCAACAGATTAGAGAAGTATGATAGGGACTGTGCTTACTTCGAAGCGCTAATTATTTTTTTCTATGAAATTATATAAATACAGGCAATTAAATTGATTCAGCCTCAGCGCTTGAACGTCTTCAATATATCAACTGTTGCCGGTATATGACGTCACAGCAAATCCCTAGCTTTATTGGATATTAAAATACTTTACTTTACTTTAAGGGCTGCTTATCTGGTCCTGTGCAGCAGGGAACACTACTCCCTTCAGGACCTCCACGATCGTTTTATAATATTCACTTGGGAACACTTGACATTTCACAACGCGTATTGTTCGCTTACTGTTTGATCATCAATATTAAAACACTCGCAGAATAAGAAAGTCTTCAGTTTCCTCTTGAAAGCCTTAATTATCTTACATTATTCTGATGTCTGGGAGCCTATTGAATAGTCTCGGGCAGCATATTTAAAGGCTCTGGAGCCTACAGTAGACATGTATCTGGGTTCTAATAGTTTGAAACCCTCTATAATTGTTCTCGTGTCAGGACGATTTGTTGATTGCACAATATGTAGCAATTTTCTTAGATATTTTGGGCGACTGGTTCTGATAACTTGGTGGGTTATTGTACATATTTTAAATTCAATTCTCGCTTTAATCGGCAGCCAGTGTAAATCAATTAGTATAGGAGTGATCCTTTCTCTAGGTGGGACACCTTTTATCAGTCTTGATCCTCTGTTTATTATGTTTTGTAATTTCTTAAGTTGTA
The DNA here is from genome assembly GCF_036898095.1 of Palaemon carinicauda. Taxonomy (NCBI): domain Eukaryota; kingdom Metazoa; phylum Arthropoda; class Malacostraca; order Decapoda; family Palaemonidae; genus Palaemon; species Palaemon carinicauda. Next base: position 79,817,271 of record NC_090746.1, read on the forward strand.
CTTTTGGTAAATTGTAGTAGATGGAGTTACAGTAGTAAATTCTGGTTATTACACAGTTTATTACAAGTTTCTTTACAGAATTTTCGTCCAAGCAATTTCTTATAAAAGCAACATTTCTTAGATAATAACCAGCAGTTTTTACTACATCATTTATTTGGGCATAAGGACAAGTTACAGTCAAGAAATAAGCCTAGGTCACGAACTTTACCAGATATTGGCTATAAGTCATTATCTATGTTTATTTGAATATCACCCAAGTTTCTCAAGCTGTTTCTCTTTCCCACCACCATGAACTCAGTTTTGTTCTCATTTAATTATAGCTGTTTAATTGTTATCAATTCTCTAAACACTATCAAGGATTCGGTTTAGAGTTTCAGTAGTGTCGTCTATATCACTTATGGTGAAGTAAAATTGTATCATCTGCAAATAGTTTAAACTTCTCACCATGCCTATGTAGTATTTTCGATAGATCAATAGTATAGATGCAGAATAAAGGTACCCTGACACTTGCACGAATTTGTGGCACGCATTGTCACGACTCGAGTCGTGAACTGGTGTGAACTCGTCGTGAACTGGAGTGAAGTCGTCGTGAATTTTCGTGACATTGTGGCATGTCGTGACGAGAATTTTGAAATGTTCAAAATTTTGGTCACGACAAAATTTCGTGAACTCGCCGGGACGATGCGGGAAGTGCGCAAACTATGTTAAAACCAAAATCTATAGACCTTGGTTAAAACTATGCATGAACTCGTCGTGAACTCGTCGTGCCAGTTCGTGTCAATGTGGACAGGTGAGCTGTGAATCTGAGGTAATTTTTTTTTTATTTTTTTTTTATTTTCCAGTTCGTGACACAAAATGTCATGACTTGCCACGACAAATTCGTGGCAAAAAGTCGTGCAAGTGTCAGCCTGGCATAAGATTGGGCCAAGTACACTCCCCTGGGGTACCCCTCTGTTTAAAGGTTCATATAATGAGTGAGAGTTTCCAATTTGCACACAGTAATTTCTAACCAACCAAGTAATCTTTTAGGTATTCGAAGGCTTGATCTTCCACGCCGATGAACCGAAGATCATTTGCTAGCAGTTCATGCATAACTGTATAAAAAATCAGCACTAAGATCGAGTAATATTAAAATGCCACATTTAGTTTCATCCATCATTTCCAGCATATCATTTACAACAGAACAGAAGGCTGTCTCCGTATATATAATTTTCTGTAAGCAGATTGGTTGTCTGGCAAAGCTTCTATTACTTCTAAGTGAATGACTAGTTGTTCAAGGATTACGTATTCTAGCACTTTTGAAACATAGGATAGATTCGAAATAGGTCTACAGGAGCTTAATTCCTGGTAATCTAGAGCACTTTTCAGAACCAGTGTGACTATAGCCATTTTCTCAGATTTGGGATACTCACATTTATCAATGCTTGCATTTGCTATGCTCGTAATTATTTCGGCTAGACTAGAAAAAAAAAAGTTTCTTTCTCCAATTACTTCAGATATTGGCACAGGATCGACCACACAGTATGTTTTCTTTACTCTATTGATAATCCTGGTAATAACGTTTTGTGTTATGTTATTAAATCTCATTAATTTTATCTGTGTATCTGTTGTATCATTAATCTGATGTTGAGTATTTACAAAAGATCTGGTTATAATTTCAATTTTGTTTTTAAAGAACACTAGGAAATTATTTGGTAGTTCCTAGTCACTGGACCCATCAGGTAGCTTTTTTTTCATTTACATTTCCCATCATACCATTCGGGAGACGACATAACTTATTTGTGTCTGTTGCTGCTTCGCAGATCTTTCTAATATAGTATCATTTTTTTTCTTCTCAGTAGGCAGTTGTATGAACACATAGCAGTTTTGTATTCTACCCATGCACTTTTATTTTTTAACCGATTCCACTTTCTTAACGCATCTATTTTTCACCTTTTTCACTAATATAAAGTCTCTCCATGAAACCAAGGATATGAGTCTTTTACAGTTATAGTCTTTTCCCTCAGTGGACGCATGGTATCATATTCAGTTTTACTCACTCTATTATAAGTGGTCGTAAGACAGTTAACACACATAACTCCCAACAAACGTAGGTTATCATGATCACAGGGAATGTTGATAGCATCGCTTATTTTCTTTATAACTTCTTCAATAAATACGGAAGGAGAGAAATTTGATTTGTCAAAAGTTTATTTTCTTTACTGCTGCATGTTTCGGTAGAGATAGAATAAACTTAATAAGTTTGTGCACTGGGGAGATAGTACATTTTTATTCAGCCTTTATATCAGATACAATGTTATTCATTCCATCACTCAAAACTAGGTCCAACGTATGCCCAATTAAAGTTCTTGCACAGTCGACATTATTCACCAGTTGATATGATTCCAACAACTCACTAAATGCCAAAGCATCAAGATTTCATGCGTCATCCATCCAAAGATTGAAGTCTCCACAAATAACCAATTAATTTTTCCTCATGACAATCATCTCATTAACGCACCGAATTCTTCAAAAAATACTAGTATTTGTTCTCGGAGGTTCGTAGACTATTACAATGGATTTTTTTTTCTTTTTGCGGAAAGTTTATTTCTGTATATTCAAAGCTTGTTAGCACTAGTTCTTTTTGACATTTTGAGATTTGAGTAACCTATATGAATGAAGAATTTCTATTAGGTGATTTAAAAGGAAATAAAAGTGTGAACACGTTTATACGGAGTTTTAAAACCAGACCAGGATATTTATTAAGGAGCATATAAAATGGAAGAAATTGAGAGAGAGAGAGAGAGAGAGAGAGAGAGAGGAGAGAGAGAGAGAGAGAGAGAGAGAGAGAGAGAGAGAGGAGAGAGAGAGAGAGAGAGAGAGAGATGTGTGCTATAAGAATTTTCTTTTTGTTTACAAACGATGCGCTGAGATGCACTTTATTCGATTTGAAAATTAACTGTATCATCCGTTGTGTGTATATAACCATCTCGACTGAAGAGAATACTGAACACTCGATCTTCATCTTAATAACTTTAAAATAATAGCAGGTAGGTATTATTACCCTGCCTCTGTTTGCTGTTTTATCGTTAAATATGCATAAGTCTAAAGTTAATTTATGAGTGAAAAAAAAGTTTCAAAACATATTAACCTTAATTGATCCCTTTGTCAGAGTAATGTAATTATTCATTGTATTCATAAGTCTTCAATATTTACAAATACAAATTGAGAAATACTACAACAACAGTGATCACATTTTCAAAGCATGGGTTTAGTCTAGATTACGGTGAAAAGAATGTGATGTAATGTGTGAACAGAGGATTAAGTCGGACAAAGTAGGGATATCAAACGCAATAATAAACTTTGATGCTAAAATTATTACAATTGTGCTTTATTTGTTACTTACCATAAATAGGGCATTGCCAGTAACATTTGTCAAGTAAAAAAAAAAAAGGTAAACATCTTATCAAAATATTAGTGCACTAAAAAAAAAAGAAATATACTTTACCAAAACCTCTGACTGAACTTACCTGAAAAAAATAAAAATGAATTTATTAGAAGGATGAAATATAACTTAATATCTATTCATTTAATTGCTATCGAGACAAAATGAAATAATTTGATAAAAAATTTCACCTTTAAAATGCTCAATAAAAGTAAGTTTAATTTCATTACGTGACATCAATAGCCATGCAATATGAATTCATTAGAAAATTCAATTTTACCGTCAAATGGAGCATATGAAAATTTGAAATTAATTTTACTGAAAATATAACCTGAAGAAATGTATACGAATTCATGCAATTTAGGGATGGATGGAAGGTAAGTGTTAATAAAGGTTACAAAATATTTACAAATTACAGTTTCAATATGGTATTATGAATATTGTCAATAAATAAATATTAGTCATTCAAATTATCTTAAATTTCTTATTCTAATTTTTCTCATCTACACATACAGCACACACGCGTACAAACACCCGTCAAACAGATAAATAAGTACATTATCATTGGTACATTTTGTATATCAATATCCATATCTTTATACAAACCGAAAAGAAAGATACACACACACACACACACGCATATATATATATATATATATATATATATATATATATATATATATATATATATATACGCACATATACATACATATATATAAATATATATATATATATATATATATATATATATATATATATATATATATTTATGTATGTATATACACACACATATATATATCATGTGTGTATATGCGTATATATATAAATATACAAACACACACACACATATATATATATATATATATATATATATATATATATTATGTGTGTTTATATATATTATATATATTTATAAATATATATATATATATATATATATATATCAATCATACACGTGTGGAAATTTCGGAAATGCTGAACAGATTTAAGTAAGGAGAGAATTAGTTAGTATAAGTTTGATAATACTCGTGGAAGTGTCGTTGATAACACCAGGAGGGCAATCGAGAGATTATGAAATGGAAAGACACTTGGGGGTTGATAAGTTTACAAGTGAGATAATACCGTGATTGATTGGTTTACCAGAGTTTATAAGATGCGTGTAGATGGGGAAAGGCTCCAAAGGAATGGTCGATAGGAATAATTGGTCTTTTGTACTGAATTAAAGGCGATAGAGGCAGTTGTAACAATTGAGAAAGTAAGAGATGACAGAAAGTTAGAGATGCGGTGTGGGTTTAGTCAAGACGTATCTCGCCAAAATATTCATGATGAAATCTATACAAGAAGAGGAAAACGTCTCAGGTGGCATACAATGCCTTAAAAAGTTTTGAATAGAATAGGTAGAGGGAAAATGTTGATAGAGCATTTAATATATATCTTATTGGGAAAACTAGTCCAAAGTGGCTAAAAGTTTTAATGATGGAAGCAAATTGCGAGTAATATTATGATTTTGATTGTTCATTACTTCTCTTGCAGTTTATTTATTTTCTTCTCTCCTTTCCTCACTGGGCTATTTTTCCCTGCTGGAGCCCTTGGGCTTATATCATCTTGCTTTTCCAACTAGAGTGGTAACTTGGCTTATGATAATAATAATAATAATACTACTAATAATAATAATAATAATAATAATAATAAGTGGATCTAAGACAAGAGCGTGCTTTGTCCGCATTACTTAAATATAGTTCTGGATTGAATTCAGTATTACGAGAGGTCAGAGAAACAACTGCAAACGGTGGATAAGAAAAATAGCCGTAGATTGAGCAGTGATACTAAAAAAAGGCTTCTCTGAGAACTGATATAGAGACTTTTTATGTACACTGATGATTGGTGATAGTGAGGAAGAACTGCAGATAATAGCGAAGGAGTTTGAAAGTAATTTGCAAAAGGAGAAAGATTAGAGGAGGTTAATTCCTACAGTATCTAAGCATACAAAATATCAATAACAAGGGTAAATTGAGAAAAGAGAGGATTTACAGATAGGATAAACAAGGAAGGTAGCAGTGTGTGCAAAGGATCGACGAGACTGGAAATCTATTGACACAGACAAAGGAAATGCTGGAACACCTTAGTCTTACGGAAGTAAAGTGTGGATCTCAAATGAGCTAATTATAAGGACTATGAAGTGCTTCAATTGAACTGTTTGGTTGTATGTATGGCATAAGAAGAGTTGAAAGCGGGAGAATTTGGTAAAATGTTTAAAGTAGAAGAAGAGATTGGTAAAAGGGATTTGAAAGGGTTAATTACGCAGATAGAAGGGAGGGCGAGAGTTTAGAAAGGATATTTCGAAAGAATCATGAGAGGGAGAGTAAGACCCAGGAAGCTCTGGGTAGATTGTCAAAAAGAGTCAAAGGAACTGTACTTCGAAACCGTGTGTATATATATATATATATATATATATATATATATATATATATATATATACACACATAGTATATATATATATATATATATATATATATATATATATATAGTATATATATATATATATATATGTATATATATATATATATATATATATATATATATATATATATATGTATGTATTCCATTGTACGTAACCCATGAAAGTGACGGCTAATTATTTAGACAGATGTGGACACAAAGGCACAAATTCAAACCCCCCCCCCCACTTCATCCCACTTTTCTAACTACAACTCCCACAAGGGAATGACTACATTCTCTCCCCGTTACCGCTGAGTCACACACTTGCTCTTTATAATACAGGGGATACACACACATTATACATATATATAAATATATATATATATATATATATATATATATATATATATATATATATATATATATATATATATATATAAATATATATATATGCGTGTGTGTGTGTGTTTGTGTGTGAAACTTAAGTTGATTTAAATTATCTAATATGCATTTCAATATTCTCTATCCATCTATAATTCTTTAGTTAATGTTGGAAAGGAAATCTTAAACTCTTAGAGCTCAGGTGAATTGTTTTAAATAATTAATTGACCAGTATTGCTGGACGAATCTAGATTTAAAATCCTATTCACTTTTGAAAAACTAAAAAAGAAATACGAATACTCCTATGCGCAACGTTTGTTACAAGATTGAAAGCCTGATGAAATAAAAAAAAATAATGATTACTAAAGTCATATACTGAAACCAAAAATAAATTTTGTTCACCATCGCTACGGCAAGTGACTTCAAAAATTAAAAACATTAACAGAAAACTTGACCTTCCCAGGCAACGGCGAAGGTGAAATGTTCATTTCCCCCTTAAAGAATTCTTTTTTTTTTTTTTTTGTTCCTCCAAATTAAGCTCTTGGCATCGTACAACCATTGCACCCTCCTCTCACAAGAAAAATTCCTTTTGATTCCGTTTCTGTAAAATCAATACTAAGAATAGATCGTAATTTAAAATAACCTTCGATTGGCAAATAATCTGATGGAAAAAAAAGACTTCTGTTTGGAAAGAAAAAATATCGCTGCATGCAAGTTATCGGAATCGTTATTATTATTATTATTATTATTATTATTATTATTATTATTATTATTATTATTATTAATTCCCCAGCTACAACTCTAGTTGGAAAAGCAGGATGCTATAAGCCTAGGTGCCACAAATGGGAAAATAGACTCGTGAGAAAAGGAAACAAGGAAAAATAAAATATTTTAAGAACGGTAACATTAAAATAAATATCTATATAAACTATAAAAACTTTAACAAAACACGAGGCAGAGAAATAAAATAGAATAGTGTGCCCGAGTGTACCCTCAAGCAAGAGAACTCTAACCCAGACACTGGAAGACCATGGTACAGAGGCTATGGCATTACCCAATACTAGAGAACAATGGTTTGATTTTGTATTGTCCTTCTAGAAGAGTTTGATTTTGGAGTGTCCTCGTAGAAGAGTTATTCATTTGTTAGCGAGTGGCAGCTGTGGGGAGTGAGACTTTAATCAGTTTACTGTTATCGCTATAAACGGTATAAAATATGTGAGCGCTTCCTCTAGATGACTGGGAACAGGGGGCAGACAATGAAAAGGATCTCTTCCTCTTTCTGTTATGGAAATAAAATTGCAATCTGTATCGACAGCAAAGGGAATAGAGAAATGAAAATCCAATTTACACGCAGAGAGAGAAAGCGAGATATGAAAGAAAAGGAAAGAGAGAATATTCGGAAATAAGACTGAAAATAAAAAAGACGAATAAAAAAGAATTTTGATATTGCTGAAAAGATCGAGTTAAAATTGCACATTTTTTTTTTCTTTTGAGGGTTATTGTTGAAAAATGCTTCACCAGTTTAAGAAAGTCACGTGACAAGGTTATAGATATCAAATTGCTATAAGAAAGACAAAAAAAGTTAAACAAAAAATTATTTCATGAATGCAGCAATCTCTCCCCCCCCCCCATCAACGCACACATATACGTACATACATACAGACAGACAGACACACAAACACACACACACACACACATATATATATATATATATATATATATATATATATGTATATATATATATATATATATTTATATATAAAATAAACACACTTTTTGGAATGAATACGTCTAGTTAACTGATTTATAAGCATTTACACCTAACAATTTTTCCATCGGCTTTTCATGTTTTCGTATGGAAGGGAGAGAAACAGATTTTGTTTTAATCATATTTCAACAAATAACCTTTACCGTAAAGTGGACTACCTAATGTACGGGATCAGAATTATGGATCCGTTTTTACACATAGTAAGAAATGTCTCTATGTTCTAAACGAAAAACTGATTATTCGTATAACATACAATAACTGTGAAAAAACCTCAAAAACGCACATAACTATCACATTAGCATTACTGATTTTGCAAGGAATTGTCTCTAGTATTATACTTCAGGAAATGAGTAAATACATCAGTCAAAGATTTGTGCGTTTAGTCACTCAATATCAGAATATAACTTTTTGACTATGGTAATATTCAAAGATGTGTTTTACAATGATCCTAGTTTATATACGAATGATAATATCATTTATGACAAAAAGGAGAAGAAAGGAATGCGTATAAAAATTCAACACGTAATTAGGCAGAACATATTCTTTTATAAACGGTACCTGTTTAGAAAGGATTTAGGAAAGAACAAAATGTATGGCCAACAAACCTTCAATATGTATGCATATTTGCACCAGTAGCTTATAATGTAAAATTATAAGGGTTATTGAAGATTTGAATGTTATGTAAGTGCGTTTATCACGTCTCTCACAAAAAAAAAAAAGCTATATATTATTAGTCGCATATCGATTTGATACAGCAAAACTTAAAAGTTGCAAAAGCTAATAGATTTCATACCTTGAACACGTATCTGCTATTATTCAAATAGTTTGGAAATTTATGATTTAAGATTGCGGTAACCTTTCCCTCTTCAAATTACTCTAACAACATATTCACTGATAAATCATCATAGCCTTGGCATTTTTTTTTTTCAAGTTCATGCACCTCCACAAACATGAAAACTGGCGGCAATAGAATAAACTCAAGGCCACCTACAGTATGTGTATGAGTATGTGCACATGTGCGGATTTACGTGTCGAAGTAGACACGGTTTCGCAAAAAATACCGAGTGATAATGTCACATTTGAAATGAAAAAAAAAGTTAGAAATTATAAAAGGAGAACATTGCTTGAAAGTGATAACGTTCCTGGTGGACTGTGAACATCGCAGTCACATATTTGTCGCGAATACTGACAGCTGGAATGTTACAATTAACTAGATTAGAATTGATGCACATCAGCCGTCCTAAGAGTGAAGAAGGGGGGGGGGGGGGGGGGGGGGGCTTCCCACATTTAGCGTTCAGGTGGCGGACTGTGGTTGGTAGTCAGTAATCAATGACTCAACCCAGAAAGCATAATACTCTTATTTATGATCGGAACTGACTTTGGTTTAATATCGTACTATGTATGGTTTTCAGAAAAGTAGGAATTTGTTAATCATTAATTGTTTGGATTGTTATCTATTTTTTTTTTTTTTTGGAAGGCGTGAGGGGTTACATAAATCATTCAAAATATTTGAATTCTCACAACGATTTCCCTTTCCATAAAGAAATAAAATTAGCTTGAAATATCCTGCATTCTCCCGCATTCTTTGAGAGGGTAGTTTTTTTATAATGCCTATTTTTCTCTTATGAACCGAACAGGTAACACTGTTATTACTAATATTTATAACTGAGAGATAGACAGACAATTTGAATGGCATAGACAAGTTTGGACTCATATAGAAGACAAATGAGAAGAGTACTTCCAAAATTTTAAAATAAGTTCCAGGGTTGTAGTAGTCGAAGTGGTAACGTCCCTGATTGATGAACGCCAGATATTGGTTCGAGTCCCGCTCAAACTCGTTAATTCCTTTGATCGCTGCAACCTCACCATCCTTGTGAGCTAAGGATAAGGGGTTTGGGGGAGCCTAGAGGTCTATCTGCTGAGTCATCAACAGCCATTGCCTAGCCCTCCTTGGTCCTAGCTTGGGTGGAGAGGAGTCTTGGGCGCTGATCATGGGTTTATACGGTCAGGCTCTAGGGCATTGTCATGCTTGATAGGGCAATGTCACTGTCCCTTGCCTCTGCCATTCATGAGTGGCCTTTAAATCTTTAATCGTTTATGTTGTTATAATGCCAGGATAAAAATGTGATAATGCCAGATGCACATCTCTCTATCTCTTAAAGGAAAGTAATGACACATAATTCTCATCTATTGAACATTCTCATATCAATGTCTGTAAAAGTCTTTGGTTGAAGCAAAAGTAAAATTATAATGAGATTCCAAGCAAACATACTTTGTAGGGGACTACCTAGTGATCAAAATCAAACATTAATTTGACAGGGTAATGTGACATAAAAAAGGTTTTCCTTGTTATATTTGCGACAAACATTATGATTGAGTAAATCATAATATCCAGACGTTTTAAATTCTATTAAAAAAATCTTGTTATTATCGTTTTATTTTTTCAATAGATCTCGGTCAAAAAGTGAAATTATAGTAAGAGGAGCGTGAAATAGATACAGGTTATTGATGAGCTAATTAATAGAAAATCATAAAAGCTGAGTAAAAATAAAGACAAATCACATTGGCTGTGTGAAATTTATTTAACGCATGATATGTCTGGATATCACATTTTCTATATCCATGATATTTCGATAACTTTTATCATGAGCATCACGATTTCAGTAAACTATAATGATATAAAATCCCAAGTGGACAATTTGCAAGGATTGGTAATCGAAAGTTAGTTATCTAATGGAAATATAAAAAAAAAAAAATCTTGCTGGAATTACTAAGCTCAAGAAAAACTGGAAAAGAGTCGTTATTAACATGGTTGGATCGTTAGCGACTCTTCTTTTTGGGCCCCCAATTTCAAACACGACTAAAGCTTTGATGGATTTTGTTGGCAAAATTTCGACTTTACTATACATTGAGAGAGGATGGGGTAGTTTGAGAAGGACTATAGGTTTACCTGCTAATCATAAGCAAGCCAATGTCTGGTTACATTTTTTTTCTAGCTTTGGTGGAGAGGACATTTGGGAATAATATCAAGTTGATATATAAAGTTCCTGGGACATTGGACAACTATAGTCCATTTCTTTTAGCGATGCATATTTGCACCGACTCGCAGCGGTGCCCTTTTAGCTCGGAAAAGTTTCGTGATCGCTGATTGGTTGGAATTATCTCGTCCAACCAATCAGCGATCCGGAAACTTTTCCGAGCTAAAAGGACACCGCTGCGAGTCGGTGCAAATATGTATCGCTAAAAGAAATGGACTATAGGCGATGACCTGCACCTTTCCTCTGCTGTCTGTCTGCCACCTTTTAAACCTCATCAAGAACAGGAATGACAGATTCGCATTCACGTAGTCTTCAATTAGGAGTCCAGCTTTCGATGTGAACCAATAGCTTGTTCACTTTTCGAAGCTAAACATAGCAAGTTTTCTATCTGGTGCATTAACAGCCATTGCCTGGCCCTCCTTGGTTCTAGCTTGGGTGGATAGGGGGCTTGGGCGCTGATCATATGTATATATGGTCAGACTCTAGGGCATTGTCCTGGTCAACAGGGTAATGTCACTGTCCCTTGCCTCTGCCATTCATCAGTGACCTTTAAACCTTTAATTGACGGTCTTATTGACCTTTCCATTTGGGAAGTTTGATGACGACAATGACAATATTAACATTGATAACTAGAAAAGCACTCATAGTGCAGACCTCCGAACGGCAGCTTATTGCGGTCGACTTTTTGATTGACCTTCACCTTGACCTTTGACCTAGCACTTTCAAAATTTAATCACTTCCACGTCTCAACATAACAATTAATCCCTGAAAGTTTCCCTACGCTACGAGTAAAATTGTGGCCAAGAAGTGGTTCACAAACGAACGGACAAACAGGGCCGAAAACATAACTTCCTCCCAACTTTGTTAGCGGAGATAATGATAAGAAGAAGACGAAGAAGAGGAAAAAGAAAGTACATGGAAATGCATTTAGAGCAAATTTTATGTTCTTAATTGTAGGGATATACGAAACAAGGAGTTGTAAATTGTAATGATGGTTTTTATGTAGCCATTTCTTAAAATTAATCACAAAAGAATGAGTATTTCGCAATAAATATCTTAAATATTCACAACTGACATATATAGGAACAATACTACCCTAATCATTTTCACATCGCTAAAAACTTTGTGTATAATTTCTTAATGAATACGGCAAAGAATAGGCCAGTTTATTCTAAAATATCCCAACTTTTGTTTAAGCTGTAAAGGTGTATGTAATAAATCACAGAGAAGAATTTCATATGGAATTAAAGTTCCAATTTCGTTCCATTTAACAAAAAAAAAATAATGGGGATAGGTTAAATTCTCGGAATTCTCCTTTTTTGACGAAATAGACAAGCGAGTCACATCTATAAATGAAAAAAAAAAAAGAATTACCATTGCCTTGTGACAATAGAATAGAAATTCATACTGATGCCTATTATGTACAATATTCTATACAATCACTTTTTACGTTAAGAGGACAATTTACCGATAGGAAACTACGCTTCAACACTAAATATTTTTATTCAAATTTTTTTTCATGTTGGGCTTCACACTGACGATAAAATGTGTGCATGCAACCGTTGAAAAGATTATGATTTGGAAAGCCGTAACTATGGTAGTAGGTTGGCTAGGACACCAGCCACCCGTTAAGATACTACCCCTAGAGAGTCATTCTGTTCTTTGACTGGCCACATAGTACTACATTGGATACCTCTCTTTCGTTAGGACTCATTTTTCCTTTGCCTACAAATACACCGAATAGTCTGGTCTATTCGTTTCACATTCTCTCCTGTCCTCATACAAGTGAGATTATCAAACAATTCTTCTTCGCTGAAGGGGTTAACTTCCGCACTGTAATTGTTCAGTGGTTACTTTCCTCTTGGTAAGGGTAGAGGAGTCTCCTTACCTAAGGTAAACAGATCTTCTAAGAGAACACTCCAAAACCAAGCCTTGTTCTCCAGTCTTGAATAGTGCCATAGCTTCTTCCACTGTTTGGGGTAGAGTTCTCTTGCTTGAGATTGCACTCAAGCACACTATTCTATCTTATATCTCTACCTCTTGTTGTTTTGAAGTTTTTAGTTTATATATGGATGACTTATTTTGATGTTAATACCGTTCATAAAATATTTCATTTTATTTGTTTATTACTCTTGTAGTTTTTTTTTATTTCCTTGTATCCTTTCCTCACTGGGCTTCTTTCACCTGTTGGAGCTCTTGGTCTTACAGCATCCTACTTTTACAAATGGGAATGTTGTTTAGCTAATAATAATAATAATAATAATAATAATAATAATAATTATAATAATAATAATAATAATAATAATAACGGCACCTAAAATATTTAATACAAAACCTTGCAATGGATATTGAAGGTTTCTTGTATTTACATTAAAAAACAAATAAACTTGAGAGCTTTAAATCTCAAAGCAAAATGAAGAAACAACTCTTGTGAATTTATCTATTCATCTTGCAGAATTTATTGAGTAGAATGAATATATCATATTGATATATGATTCAGAAGACAATCCACGAATCTATTCTGAATACCTTGACAGCAGATTCACATATCGGATGTAAGAAAGTTAAAATATTTTCCCACATTAATCAACAAAGAGCATCTATAAACATATTTTTCATACATTTTAGACAGAAAATGTAAAGATATTCCTCATTCTGTATAAAAAATCATACATTAATGCCAAAGTTGTTTGCTTTAATACAAATTATCGCATGTCAATTTACTCAACTCTTATGTTTACATTCCTATAAATGAGACAAGCGTGACATATTGCTAGCTAACCGTTCTTTAGCATTAATCTTATTTCCAATACATCTGACGATAGGTATATGCTATCATGACCTTTTCTTCATTTCACAGTAAGAGAAAGATTCGTTTGCAATCTTCTGTTTTACAAACCCACAACTCTCCTTGGACGCTGTAACCCGAGTCTCCCTCACGCTGATAACCTCAATCAAAGTGGAGCTGACGTTTTAATAAAGAACTTCGCACCTCTCTTATCAGCGAGCTCGTCTTTCCTTATCTTATCAACATTCCCAACTCTTCAATGGGTATCATTTTTTTTGTCGCATATTACATCACTCTCCTTCACCAGAAGACATGATTCTCCTAAGGCGTCGAATGTCTACAGCGGAAAAAGTTTCTGAGTTTGATTTCGACTTGATGAGACGGTGTGATGTTTCCCTTTTGCAATTCCTACCGGGTTTCCCATCTTTAACTTTTCTCATATTCAGTTTTACGATATTTGTGATATACTCCTATCATTCATATATAATCTATTCGTGAAAGTAAGCTAGATTTAATCCTTGAGTGTAATAATGAATTTTGTGAGTTCAAACAGAAGTGCTAATGGGATTGTTTGCTTTTGCCTCGGTGCCTTTAAAGTTCTTTTACCTTTCAAAGAAGACTTCGTGTGTTAGAGAATGCAAGAGTATTTACATTAAGTCGAAAGACTTAATTTTTTCTTGCACTTTTTCCTGTTTGGTTTTAGTTCCTATTTCCCATTTTATTACAATGGAATTCCACTACTATGAGGTTCAGGGCCTCTGTAACACGGTTTTTTGGACTTTGCTCCTTATCAAAGCATCGGATGTAGCTGGAAGTTGACATATGTATATTTTACAACCACACAAATTTTGTCAGCATTATCAATAACCTAAACCCGATAGTTTTAATTTTTATAGAGTAAAAAGGATCTAGTCGACGCCATGGCCAGTGATAACGAGCCAAGAGTCGAAAACATTCATTACGTAAGCAATGTAAACACCTTTTGACAAAATTTTGCCCCGCCCATCCACCAGACACCCATTCACCTTCTTCCATCGGCTCTGAAACCCATAACAGTCAAGAATAGCTAACAGGATTTGGAATTGCCCCCGTGGTTGCAAAACTGCATTTGTCTTACGACTTGCAACTTTATACAGTCAAGAGAAAGCCCGTGGCCATATTTACTATAGCCTGAATAGGTAATTATTCAGTTTCTAGTTTAAATCCAATGTTTATGGTCTGATTTGTATTTAGCGTAACATGATTATAATACTTGTAATGTCATTCAGGCTTTTGAACATTTCCATTAACTATTCACTATGCCACCAAGAGAGAGAGAGAGAGAGAGAGAGAGAGAGAGAAAGAGAGAGATTGTATGTAAACAGTCTTTATATAACTATTTTTGTTAAAATAAGATTTTTGTGCTAAAATCTCCATCAGACCAACGGATCATCCGATATAATTTTTTTTTCTTCTTCTTAGGCCGTACGACCGTGTTGGCTATGTTTTGGGCATGACTGCATTTTGTAAATAAATCATGAATAGTTTTAGGAGTTTTATTTGTACATCTAATGGGAATTTATAGAAGTGAACATAATTCATTTATCCTTTAAAATAATTACTGCATGTAGCCAAACAAATAGTAGTAAAGATGATAATGCAATGAAAGAATGATACCATACTTTATCTTTAGCTTCAACATCGGCAATAACATACCCAGTTGCCATAATTTGTCAGCTTAATGAAATAACCTATCATCTAATGTTAAACTTAATTTCTGAGGAGGCCATGGCTTATTGCACAGTGAAAAAACATGACAAAGACTTTATGAATGGCGGAACGATACATAAATGTGGGTGGGGTATCTGTGCTAGCGTAGTAATACTACTGTAGCATTAGTGCCGCAACAGTAGTATACATGAATTAAACGTTTAGGCCAACTGCTGGAATCCTTGAGGATCATTTAGCACTTCTTACAACTACTCGAGAATTGAGTTTTTATAGCCAGAATTTAAATTTTATAATCCAACAATGACCATGATAGCATTCAGTGTTATCCTGAATTATAACGAGGCCAAAGTGGGTGGAGCCTCATGAAGTCATCATTCTGACGATAATTATTGGTGAAGATTTAAAGCCAAAATACGGTACCGGCTTTTTTTCAGTAAATATGTAGGTAGATAGACAATAAATAAAAATTGCTTGACATTGGATATAGCAGTCATCAAATCAAGCTTGTCTACTACGTTTTTGAAAATTACCAACTATTCCCTACAGCTTGTCAATCTGATTGTGACCTATAAAGTAGACTGTAATTTCTTAGGAAACTTATTTTGGGAGTTAGACTAATAATCGAAGTGTTTTTGTATTTATTAACATATTTTGTTGGTTTGTTCATTATGACAATTATCAGTGGAGAGGTTTCGGAGTTCATAAAGGTGTACTGCTTTTCTTTTATTTAAACTCTCGTGTCATTGTTGGCAGAGGTATAGCCTTCGTTACGTATAGCCAATCATCGATCGAGAAAGAGGGAAGAAATGCCGTCATAGGTTACGTAGCAAGTGCGTTCGAAACCCTTTCTCTGAGTAAGTTGACCCGTCTTCAAAAAACGTCACTTTTACATTATAAGTACCAAATTTATTCAACCTGCGTAATGCAGAATATAGTCAAAATTTATGTGTAGATATAATGTGCATTTTGAATAAGCGGTATATTTATGAAATTCATAGATAAAAATTAATTGCAAAAAAACCGTGTTACAGAGGCCCTGAATCTCATAGTAGTGCGGGTTTTTCCTACAGCAAGAACCTGTGTCTAACCAGAATAACAATAATAAGGATAAGAATAGGGAAGTGGGGAATATGGGGAAAGGAAGAGTACCCCTGGATACACTCCAGTTTATAGCTCAAAGGCAGGTACTCGGGATGGGAAAGATTAAGGAAACAGGGAGAAAGAGAAGTACAAGGGAAGAATAAAAGAGAGGGGCAGACCCTCTTGCGATATTAAGGAATTTGGTTTGTTATCAGTTGTATTGGCCACAAGAATCAGGTAATCTTTTCATACAACAGTAATAAAATTTGATCAAATATATTACGAGAATATGTTTCTAATGTTTTACATAGTTTTACCATTTAAAAAAAAATGTTTTAGGTAATATCCACTGTAATATCTTAGATAATATCCCTTATAATATAAAAACATTGTACTGTTAGATGTCGAAAACTCACAAAAGAAAATAAAAATAGGAATCTTAATACCGGAAGTCTTTCTGAAGCAATTTCCTTAGTAACGGATTTTAAAACATCTTAAATCGAGCAGCTTACATTTTGTGGGATTCTCCAGCACAACTCCTTTTCCTACCACTTATTGAGCTTCATAATCAAAATTTTCTTTCTTTCTTACCATTTCCTCACTTTCCAGTTCCTCAAAAAATGTCCTTCATTGGATTACCCGCCTTTTTCCCTCCCTCGCTCTCTCCCTGTAAAGGAAGAAGTCCCTCCGTTACCATCAACCTGCCTCCTTCATTTCCAATTAATTTCCTGGTTCGAGCATCTCATCTAACGCTTCTTATGATCGGCCGACATTCAATTTTACTTCTACTTTGCGCAACTTATGGAAGAGGAAGGAAAGATATTGAGGGGAGAAGGTGAGGTTGGAAATGAGAGGGGAAAAGGAAGAGGCGTACCTATCAGGTGAAATGCGTCAGGTATGTTCAAGGCCTTGGAACATTTCACTATGATGATGTAAACTCTCTCTCGTAATGAAATGCTAAACAAATTGAATGATAGGTTGATATTTCGGGCAAAGGGTCTCCCCCAAGAGAAGATGGAGGTTGACAGATTTCATACGAGCTGTATGTAAATATACTGTTCAGCAAAGATAAGAAAGACAGAGACAACATAAATAAATATATATACAGAGAGAGAGAGAGAGAGAGAGAGAGAGAGAGAGAGAGAGAGAGAGAGAGAGAGAGAGAGAGAGAGAGAGAGAGAGAGAGAGAGAGAGAGTGTTTCATTATACCTGTTCGTTACCTATGTCAACAATTTTGAATGCATACATAGTGCTACACAATCATAGATGCATATATACACACGAACACCTATACACACACACACATATATATATATATACATATATATATATATATATATATATATATATATATATATATATATATATATATACATACATTATATATATATATATATATATATATATGTATGTATATATACTTACATGCATATATATACATACATACATATATATATATATGCGAAAATGTGATAATGATTAGAACAAGTCTCCTTTATAAATAAAACTGCCAAAGATTTCGTTACATGTAATCGCAAGTGAGTGTGTGTCGACCTGCATGTGATCTCTTGCGTAATATCTCAAGACATTGTAAACGAAAATTTATGAAATTGAAGAAAATTTCTCAAAGAACTAATTTTATTTCTTTTGCGGCACCTTCTTCATATTGACAAATATATTAGTAAATCCTTATTATGTTTACCACGTTGAACCATTAAGGGTGGAAGAATAACGTCGAATATTTAAGGAAAAAAAAAAAAATCATAGCCAACTGCATTGACCTCTGACCTTCTGTCTACAACTATTCTTTTTTTTTTTTCAAAATTTGATCACCGAAGAAATCCTTTTATAAATAATATACTCAAGGTCAAATTATGCTTGTATTAGTCTTGAAAATATATTGCTGAAGCTTACGCTTCAAAGTTTGGCACATAACAAAAATGGTATACCTTTTAGAAGCTGGGTTAATGACAATTGTTTTCATTACCTTTAACGTTTTTTGTATTAAATTTTTAAAAATCTTATTATTTTTCTTAACGGTTAATTAATCCCCATAGCGCTTAGGAATCATTAATAAATAATGCACCGCTAATCAACGAGCAAAAGTTATATCTGATTGATGTTAATATTTAAGTAATTATCTATTTCTGAAGAGGTTCGTCAGAAAAATTAAAGCAAATTGACGAGGTAAAAAGAAATAAAAGTGTAAACATAACGAGGTAGGAACTAATTATATTATTTTACAGTGCTGGTAATTAGGCTCTATTGTTTCCCTGGAACGAGGTCGAACACTTTGAATCAACTTTTTGATTGTCGTTATGATTACACGTTTGGCAAAGAATGAAATTTTCGTTCTATTCAATCTGAATCTTTAGGCAAGGAAAATAAACTGCCACTAATATAAGGAATAAAAATTTTTTCCAAACAAACTGTGAAAGCTGAAGAGACAATGTAAAGTCACTTCCAGAGAGAGAGAGAGAGAGAGAGAGAGAGAGAGAGAGAGAGAGAGAGAGAGAGAGAGAGAGAAGGGGGTGGGTGGGTTAGCGAACAACCCATCCTAAAGCAGATGAGTCGTGCAAGGGTATTTTCGTTGTAATAAGGAGTGACGCCATTCGCCAGGTCATTTCACGGCCTGATGAACAGGTGATGTCGTTTTGGGGGTGCCAAAGGGGATTGACGTTGTAGTCACGAGATTTGGCCTCCGAAAATCCTTTTAGGGAATCATGGCTCCCTGGAATCCATTGCACAGAGTTGTGATCTGCTATATGAGCTCATCATTACCGAATCGACTGTTACCAACGATCCTGCAACGACTCAAGATCAAAATTGCTAGTGATCACTTATAGGTTGGGAGGCGTTCTTCGCTTCATTTATTTTTTATGAATTACTTTATAAATTATTCACCATCACTCTATGATACATTCAAGCAATCAGTTAAAAGCCACCTACGTTCTTCATCCCGATTTAGCTTCCATTTATTTCATAAACTTATACAACTTAGTGCTTCTACGAAATAATACTTTATCCAAATAGCCATCAAAGGTATAAGAAATCAGGTGAAAAACATTGGATTCTTTATTCAAATATGAGTTTAACATTTATATTATATCCTCATATTTCATCTATACCTATATGGGCAAACATTTAATTCGAATAGTGATCGTACCCCTCCCCCCTCTCGTTTCCCAAAGAAATAAGTAATTACTATAGTTGGATGGCAATGTTTTTATCTTGATCTTCCTCAGAATTATTCATGTTTCATTTACAAAACCCTAGTTCACTGAACACTCTCATTATATAACATTGCATTACAATTAAGCGTGTTCAAAAGTTATGTATAAAGGAATTTTTTTTTTCATGATCGACGCTGACTATTTCCATATGGAATATTAAATGTTTTGGCGAGTATAAATTTCATAACCGAATTGACGTTCACATTAATCAGTATGAAAAAAAAAAAAAAAAAAAAAAAAAAAAAAAAAAAAAAAAAAAAAAAAAAAACGCGCAGCCAGTTTAAACAAATGCCTCACGTATCCATACGTGGATATGACGGCCCCTATATTAACACTGACATATAGAGTCGTATGTACACGTTATTAAATTTCACAGCCATCAAGACCAGGCAATCTCGCATCATGAAATGGTATTACACTAAAATCTTTTTTCAATCGAATTCTTTGCTCCCGGCTATCAACCTATCCATCTGTCTAGCTGTATGTCTGTCAGACAAAACGCTTTAGCTATCTACCTATATATTATTATTATTATCATTATTATTATTATTATTATTATTATTATTATTATCAAAAGCTAAACTATAACCATAGTTGGAAAAGCAGGATGTTTATAAGCCCACGGCTGCAACAGGGAAAAACTAGCCCGGCGAGGAAAGGATACAAGGAAATAAACTACGAGAAGTAATAAACAATTAAAATAAAATATTCTAAGAACAGTAACAACATGAACTTAGATTGGATTTATAAATTTGGGCCAGAAGACCAGGCACTTGGGCCTGGAATGACATTTAACTTTCATGCCCAGAAGAGTTAAGAAGTTGGACCGCAAGAGAGAAGAAAGTAGTCTGTCATTGTAACTAAAGAAATTGAAGCCATTTTAGCTACACAATGGTATTTCTATGATCACGTACATTCCACTATTCTCTTGCAGTGGGTTTATATTGTTGAATTTTTGTGGTATATCATTAGCCATAGAATATATTTGCTACTCAAATTAAGCGTATATTGACCTTTGGAGGCTTCTTATCAATCTTCATAAACCAGATAGATTACAGTTTTTCTCAAGACTTTATGATATCCTATGGCGAAAAAGTAGGAATAGAGATAAAAGTAAAAGGCTGAAAAGTGAATGGAGCTGGGGGAAGTAAGGGCGCTACAAAATCTTTAAAGCAATGCCTACATGATGCACTGACAGAAATACCCCCTACATCAATTTTCTATCCACCTATCTCTTGAATATGAACTTACTGTATATACATATTCATAGGCAGAGGAATGTGCGTGGCAGACATTCTTCGTGTTATTGCAAAAGTCTCTCTCTCCTCCCGCCGTGTTTTAGGGAAAATGAAACAGTAAAGCCCGGCGGCGTTACCTCATAACATCTTGTATTAGCAGGTGCCGTGTGGCGTGATCACTGGGTTTCGCTTCTAACATAAAAAAAAGAAATCTGGTTACCACGCTGGATTTACAGAGGAACGAATGTATAATTGATCAACAACCCGGGCCACAACCGAAATTACAAGGAGGATTTTCGTTTATTTTTTATCTTCAAACTCGTCCTGGTTTTTTTTTTTTTTTTTTACATATTTCAGTTGGGGATTAATAACATTAAATCTCGAAAATCTTTGAATCAATGAATACATTAAATTCTTTACCAAGCCGCCACTAATTTGAATGAAATAGAACGTAGAATTAGATTTAAAATTTGAATAAAAAAGGGAAAAAGTCAGATCAAACGAATATCGATGCTGTAATCCAATTACACATTCCCCGACCAATCCTGATTGCCTCCTAAATAACTATATCATGAAATAAGTAACCGTCTCGACTTCCCAAACCTGGAGAGAGGAAAAAAAAAATTCAGGTGAATCAGTTGGAAATGAAGACGAATGATATTAATAGTCGAATTTTCACAATTATCTTAAATTCGCTAAAAACGTTGACTTTCAAGAGCATGAGCTTACTCTTTTTCAAATTCCTGTAAATAATTTTTGGCACATTTACTGAAAAATCTATGTGTATTCAGCAAGTTCTCAAAATTTGGGACTTACAGTATATTCCGAACGTTTTAAATATTTTTACTATTGGGAAGATCTATTTATCCCATCTTAATTCAGACTATAATGACGTGTTTTATAATACTACGATAATTGAAACGCTTATTAAATAATTACTTATTGGATTCTGATGTAGAATAAAGTTTAAGAGATATGAATATACCAGTTTCTTTCAACATCATCATATATGTGATCTGTATTCCTCTGAAAGTAAATAAAAAGTCAGTATACATATTCTTTCTTTCTGTCTGTCTGTCTGCATTCGTACTACATAGCCATATATGAAAGCCCTTCAACCAACGTGGATTTAGAAAAATCCTTTTTTCCAAGTTCCACAAACCAGAAGGATTTTCCAGGGATTAAGTTCTATTTTTATTGTTCTATTTTTTAGCAAATAAAACTACGGAAGATATAAACATATTTAACCAATAACTTAAATAACATCTGTTAAAGAACATTCCCTTTTATACAGCTCATAGCTTAAAAAAAAAAAAAAAATAAATAATATATATATATATATATATATATATATATATATATACATACTGTATATATACATACATATATATATATATATATACATACATATATATATATATATTTATACATATACATATATATATACTTATATACATATATAT
>NC_090746.1:79844832-79849832 GCF_036898095.1 Palaemon carinicauda
TTCTTCACCTCCTTTAGACATCATTCTAAAATGATACCAAAAAAAAGTTCGAGTCACATATCGTGGTTTTTACTACTAAATTGAATGACAGAAGTTACCATGAAAAGCTATAATCGGTCGTCGTTAAATGAATGAATACCGAAAATTTTGGTGTGAATATCTTGAAATAAATTCTAAAGTGTGATAGATTAAACATGAAAGAATACAAATATAACATTTTCTGGAAATAGCACTTTTCCCAATGTACGTATCAGTATACAGGAAGAAGACCAATAAAATTGAAAATAATGTGTCGAAGGAAAATAAAATAAACCTTATGAAAAGGTTCCAGTTCAAAGTGTCAAACACTCAAAGCTTCTACTATCGAGTCAGCCATTGTTGTTCAGTGGACGATTGGGAAAATACTGAAGAATCTGGATAAAATAAAGACGGCTAAATACGCATTATATCTTATCAATTTCTTTTAGAGCAGCTACAGACTGTTAACAGCCATACGTGCAGGCAATAATCCATTGCTAGAGATAATTTTGATTAGATTATATAGATTGGAATATCAAAGAAATAAATAAGAAAAATAAATTCAGGTGGAATGACAAAGAAAGACAAGAATCTAGCGTGCCGTTCATAAGATCAATACACGTTAGTCAAACACACCAGGTTCAGGAGGCGAAATTTTTCTAAATCGAAGAATTCTTACTCAAGAATTTTTCCTCTGCATCATTTCTGCGCTATGTATAAAACGTCGCAAAATCAAATATATCAGATTTAAATATATATGTAATATTATGAAGATATTTAATTTTTAAACGACAGTAACGTTGGACTTTATCACTGGAATATAGTTAGGTAAGAGAAAGAGAAATAACGGGTAACTTGCAGTATATCTTTGTGAGGTAGAAAAGACCTATGTTAGGGATCGACAATCAATACGTATTTTCAAAAATCTGTAGAAGTATATTAATAAATGGGACTAAAGGAAGATGGAAAATTAATACTATAATGTATCGCATTATATATATATATATATATATATATATATATATATATATATATATATATATATATACATACATACATATATATATATATATATATATATATATATATATATACACTCATGTTAAAATCTGTAAAAAATAGGTGCAATGTATACTGGTCAGGGACTAGGTTGGTTGGCTGTGAGTGATCATACGAAAATTTCCCACTTTCACCAATACACGAATATGTTTATACGTGTATATATATATATATATATATATATATATATATATATATACACACACATATATATATATATATATATATATATATGTGTGTGTGTGTGTATATATTGTATATACATATACGTACAGGCATATGCACACACGCATATATATATATATATATATATATATATATATAAATATATATATATATATATATATATATATATATATATATATATATATATAATGTGTGTTTATGTATGTACTTATATGTTTACCGAGGAAGAAATCATACATCATATTGTTCAATAGACATTAAAAATAGAAATCTTATTGACAACAAAGCCTAACATAACTTTAAAAAACAACATGAATTCATTCGTATCAGTTTTATCATCTATGAAGGATGGAATCTTTATGAAATGAAAATGTACATTAACCTCACAGCCTCATCATACATTCATTCACTAACACACGTTGATATAAGTGGTAAAATATTATGCATGTAAATAGGTAGATTTTTTGTTTTGAAATTTCAAGTAGACACCTGTTTCCTAACCCGTTCTTGTACTTATACTAATGACTTCTTCGAACCATCAAACTCTTCTTAATTTCAAAGAAAGCAAACTATTATTTTTAGTCACAACAGCTCAAATCCGGAATTATCCGAAATTTTTTCCTTCGTCGCTGAGATCATTTGCATAAGAAAACTTCTTGGCTTCCTCATTAAAGCACTAGTCGCTTGGGAAATAAGATTAATGAAAGCTTAATACACATCTCTCTCTTCCTCTTTAATGTAAAGCACATGCATGCAAATATAAATCTAGCTGTCGGATGCGAGCAAATGCAGGTATCTGAATTGTCTTTTGGATTTAGGAGAATTAACATATAGAAGATAGTGCATCACTGTTATTAATGGCATGAAAAATTGACGTTTGCTATTTAATAAGCAATCAACGTGATTTGAATGGCATTGTCTAAAAAATAAAACGACCCAATCATATTACAGCGCTTTAGAGTTCCTGCTAATAAAAATGCTCATCAAATAATGTTGCATATTAAAATTATTAATATTTCATCGGTATCTGTGATATTTAGTTCAACAGCTTTGTACAAATATTTAGCTTGAATATTGTATATATTAATGCTCAATTTAATGACCTCATGGACTTTGGGTAACGATTTCAAGCCATAAAGTTTCATGAACAAATATATATATTTCAAGGAAAGATGAACCAGTCTTTATTCGCTGTTGGATTAGAAATATTGTCCCTTAACTCATTCTTAAAATGGACATTGTAGACCTATATTCCAAAACCCAAATTGCATCGCAGCAAAATCCCTTCACACTATAGTCAATTCATTTTAGTGAGGCAGATTTGTACCCACTCGGAGGGGTGCCCTTTTAGCTCGGAAAAGTTTCCTGATCGCTGATTGGTTAGTGTTACGACCCTTGTCGGGCCGTTGTGCAAGTTCTTATTGCACATTAAGAGAGGTAAGTGTTTATAAAAAATACCCAACAACAAATTGGACAAGATAATTCTAACCAATCAGCGATCAGGAAACTTTTCCGAGCTAAAAGGGCACCACTGCGAGTCGGTGTATATGCTCCTCATTAAAAAAAATGAGTATAGATCCCTTCAAAGTAAAAATAAACGTATCTTCATTCGTTGTGGTTTAGAATAACTGTCCCTTAGATCATTCTGAAAATGGATATTGTACGCCTACATTCTAAAAGCAAAACGACACCACAGCAAAAACCATTCACACTAGATCCCTTCAAACCCAATTTTCATTAAGGAGGAAAGAATAAAACGCCGCGCTTTCATTATCGAGCATTAAATAGGGGTGTGTCCTGTCGAAATAAACTATGATGAGCTATATCGCCAGGCTGAAAAATTCCTATGAGTCCTATTATAATTATGCCTTTTCGCCGTCGCTTTCATTTGCGGTCGACGTATATGGCTTAATCAGGGTTTCCATGGATATAAAGACTGGAAATTTAATTTAAAGAAGCATTTTTTTTTCGAATTTTACAAATTCTTGAAGAAATTTGCGCCTTTTATTAATGATTATATACTTTGTGTGTATATATATATATATATATATATATATATATATATATATATATATATATATATATACACACACACACATATATATATATATATATATATATATATATTATATATATATATATATATATATATATATATATATATATATATATATATATATATATATATATATATATATATATATATATATATATATATATATGTGTGTGTGTGTGTGGTAAATGGGTGGTTTAACGGACATGCAAATTTAAAAGTTGCTCTGGTTAGATAGAATTCATTGAAACATAGCCCTAAATACATCTGTGAACGAGGGATGTACCGGTAGCAGACGTGGCCGAGTACATGCAGCTGATTTCTGAGAGAGTGTTTGAT
This sequence comes from Palaemon carinicauda, assembly GCF_036898095.1. NCBI lineage: Eukaryota > Metazoa > Arthropoda > Malacostraca > Decapoda > Palaemonidae > Palaemon > Palaemon carinicauda. The sequence goes on from NC_090746.1 coordinate 79,848,488, forward strand.
CCCAAACAATGAAGCGACAGATTAGTATCAGCACCTGCTCGAGGCAAGAAAAGTGCCTTGATGGTAGCAACTTCCACCGTAAAGTGTGTGTGTGTGTGTGTGTGTGTGTTTGTAGGGGAGTGACTAAAGTTCTTGTTGCTATAAATAATATAATACTAAGGTCGTATTGGCGAATTTAGGTGTCAAAGGTGAACAAGCAGGTTTTGTAGGCTTAATTCAGTGATGAATAGCATTATTCTAAAAATATAAGGTTTTAAAAGCATGTGATCTTTGCAAGATTAGGTTGAAAATGATATAGTGATGTTGTTCTGGATTCAGGTGTAGGTTTTAGGAAATTGAGGAGTTGTTGATGGCTGTATTTTTGTTTGTATGAACCAAAATCATATCTAAAAAGAGTTTTGAACATGAGTGAAGAGTTTAGATTATGTTTATACGAGTAACAATATTAATTTGATTAAAAGAAGTATTAGAAAGAACATAAATTCATAAATTTTATTAAAAACTGCGCTAAGGATAAAGCTTCAACAATTCTGTTAGCAAGTGATTTGCATAGAAAGAGGAAGGACTAAATGATGACAGGTTACAGGAATAGAATAAGATTATTTAAGGGAAAAAATGGGGCTATTTTAAGAGCAGTTGCGAGACAGAAGCAATTATAATAAAGTCAACAATAGATAATAGGAATGATAATTTATGGCGAATCGGGTTATCTACCTTTGGGATAACAAATAAGTGGAATAGAAATGAAATTGTTGAAGAATGAAAATTTAACTTGATCTTAGAAGAAAAGATACAAGAGGAAAATGAAGTGATTTAGAAAGTGAGTGCATGTGTTGTGACTGGTTGGCTTCTGGACACTTTAAAGAATTTAAAAAATATTGGTAACGAATTATTTTTTTTTCTTTGTATCATACAAAAGTGATAAAAGCGATCATAAATATTATGTTATAGACATACCATTTCTTGATTACTTGAAAGAAGATTAGTCGAATTTGAGTCAAGAAAACGTTGATACGTGAAGAATTGTACGTGTCTGAACAAGGAAGAATGTGGAATTCAAGTGTTCATTATGAAACAGTTATGTGATAAGGTTGAAAGAAAAAGTAAAATCTTTATGTGAACTACAATGACCTAGAAAACTATTTCAATAGAATCAACACATATTTTGTGTGAATTGTGGTCTTGATAGGGTGTTGCATATAATTTACTGAATGAGTAAAATTATGATGATGAATGCAACAAATACAATAAAATAGACAAAGTGACTTGTATAGGACACCAGACAAAGTATTCTGCTTCTATTTGCTTGCTTGATAGTCTCATGGATGTAGTGTTTGGAGAATTC
>NC_090746.1:79852332-79854832 GCF_036898095.1 Palaemon carinicauda
AGACTTGAAACTCGAATCTTTTTGGAAAATGAAATACGTACACAGGAAATATTTTCGTTTTCTAAAGTTGTCACCTATCGAATAAAATGCGACGTGGAGATAGCATGAATATATAAGTTATATGGATATACTGCTTATATATACATACATATATATATATATATATATATATATATATATATATATATATACATATATATACACATGTATATATATACACACACACACACATATATATATATATATATATATATATATATATATATATGTATAAAATGAAGACTATACTATAAAAAATATTTCATTCAATACAGGTAACTATGAAAGACTAAAAAACAATGATTATTCTATTTCAAAGAATTTTTTTGATAAGAAGGGATAAATTACTGGATATTTGTAGCTTCAAACAGATAACATGAGAGAAACAAGGAAAGATAAACAAAATCATAACTTGAAAACTCAATGGTAAAACTAATAGGCATAAAATCAACATATGTTGCATGATTTATATATATCTATAACAAATTCCAAATCAGGATTAAACATCCAAATTAAATCATAATCTATAATTAAACGATATTTTTGAACTTCCGGGATCCCTACTCCAGATTTTTGGAGATTTACATAATCAGCGTTAATAGCGTTCAATCATCTCTAATACTTCGCTGTATAAAAATTTGGTAGTCTTAGCCACATTTATAAACGTTTTGAATTTTTTTCTAAAATAACGTATTAAATTTGGATATTTATTGACAAAATATCAAGTATTTGTAAAAGTCCCATCTACAAATTTTCATAAATGTACATATATATGTAAATATATGTATATATACACGTACTTTCTAAAGAAAGGAAATATATGAAATCTCTTTTGAAATCTTCTGCTTTTCTTTACTAAACTACACAATATTGTCAGGGCTTTTCTTTGTTGTAATTATTGTCGTAAATTAATTGACTTCATCTACCATTAGTCTTTAGGGTTTTCGGTTGTTGTGCCATAATTTATAATAAAAGTGATGCATCCATCGTAATAATAATAATAATAATAATAATAATAATAATAATAATAATAATAATCATACAACTACTACTACTACTACTACTACTAATAATAATAATAATAATATCAAAATAAAAATAATAATAATAATAATAATAATAATAATAATAATAATAACAACAACAATGCCGATAATAGTAATGATAATAATAATAATAATAATAATAATAATATATAATAATAAAAATCGCAATAAAAATAATAATAATAATAATAAAAATAATAATAATAATAATAATAATAATAATAATAATAATAATAATAATAATAATCGTACCTTTCAAAGATTACTCTTCTCCATTTTGAAAGATATAAATTTTCACTTTGCTTAATTTGTCTGAAGGTATGAAAAATGTTACAGGAAGCCTGTCTCTTTTGTCTTTGCTAATTAAAGATGAAAAACAATTATTTGCTCTGTCGGGTGTATAAGAAAGAGAAGTTGCAACACTTCTATTTTTCAGACTCATCTCAATAATTGTTGACACATGATGAACCTGCTTAATGCTATTGGTCAATATTTCTACCATAATTGGTCTTACTTATTCTGCTTTTGTTTTTTTTCAGAGAGAGAGAGAGAGAGAGAGAGAGAGAGAGAGAGAGAGAGAGAGAGAGAGAGAGAGAGAGAGAGAGAGAGAGAGAGAGAACTCTTACGTCTTTATAAAAATAACAGCGATGGGGGATAATAATGAGTTTAGGAAATATTTCAGAGAACATATTAACACGACATTATGTCCCACCGGTGAGAAAAAAAAAAGAGCATTGGTTTCGTTATATGTAAACTCACACAAACATATGTCTACAAGCACCTATTTTTTTATTTTTTTTTATTTTTGATTTTTGAAAATTCCTGTTGCTTTCAATAACTGCAAAGTCAACATACATTTGTTGTTTAGCCTGTTATGGAGTCGGCCACATCAGTTCGGCAATGTATTGATATGCATTTTCATGCAATAAAAATTTCTTGAGAAAATAAAAAAATAAATACAAATACTAAATACCAGAAAACAATGGATATTACAGACAATATATCCTTGAGAAATAATATAAATTAATAAGAAATATTGAAATGTATGTATTACTCTTTCAAATATCTAATAATAAAAACAATAAACTTAATAATAATAATAATAATAATAATAATAATAATAATAAAAATATTTTTATCCCTTTTATATATCTAATAATAAAAACAATAACAATAACAATAATGATAACTATTATAATAACAATAATAATAACAATAATAATCACAATATTAATAATAATAACAATAAAAATAATAACAATAATAATAACAATAATAATCACAATATTAATAATAATAACAATAATAATAATAATAATAATAATAATAATAACAATAATAATAATAATAATAATAATAACAATAACAATAATGATAATAATAACAACAACAACAATAATAATAATAATAATAAT
>NC_090746.1:79862850-79867850 GCF_036898095.1 Palaemon carinicauda
CGGATCTGCTACTAAGCGAATACTAGGCAAACACGTTACCATTGTGCTAATCAGGAGGCTACATGCTCCCCCAAAGCCCATCCCTAGCTCACAAGATGGTGAAATTGCAGACGCTACTGCAAACTAACAGCATGAACAGAATTAATATCAACGTAGTGAATGGGCAAATACTGGAAAATAAGAAAGATCTCTACAATAAAAGTTCAATTGCTCGTTTCACAAGATGAAATTTTAATGATTATGATATAATGATAATGAGAATGATAACAATGATTATATTATAGATTGAATTCTTAAATATAACTAGAACGGGCACTAGACAGAGCGCATCCCTTTGCCAACGCCATATTTGTTACCATGGTTATGCAAACAAATCAGATAACAATGGCCGCGCAAGGACAAAACCTGCACCTTTTGCAAGTTTATTGACACCGTTGACTTTTGAACAACAACCGCTAACAATGTGAATGCGTCACTAAATAAGGTTGTACATCACAAGACGGGCAAGTGAATTATACACATTTTGGTACTAGTTTCGTGCATAATGAATAAAAATTGACCAAGTTATAGCAAATTATGTTTTTGCCTGTTTCGTGACCTTGACCATCTTGTATATCACAACATTGGCAATTGAATTATGAACATTTTGGTACTAGTTTCATACAAATTGAATAAAAATTGACCACAATATAGAAAAGAGATGTTTTTTATCCATTCACCCAATCACTCCCAAATTCTAATCAAATTGTCCCTAGATCATGGCCAATCCTCTCTCGAAATTTCATGAGATTCGATCAAATACTTTTTGAGTTATGCGAATCATAAGACTTCTGTACCTTTTCCAGACCTCGACCTTGATCTTGTTGCATATTCGAGATATGCTATTGAATTGTGCACATTTTGGCACTAGCCTCAAGTAAATCGCATAAAAATTGACCACTATATAGTAAAGTTATTTTCACATTGACCTTGACCTTTGACTCAATCATTCCAAAATCTTAAGATAGGCAACTGAATTGTGCACATTTTGGCACTAGTTTTATGCAAGTTGGTTAAGAAATACCACCATATATGGACAATCACTCAGCCAAATTTCATGAGATCCAGTCAAAAATTCTTTAGTTATGACAATCACAAACATGCAAACATATCAATAAATACAAGTCTATCAAAATATAACCTGGCGCAGGTAAAGAGGTATCTATGCCTTAATAAAAAGTACTTGTTTGCCAAAATGATGAGAGTTGAACAAAACAATATTATGTGAACAGAATTGAGAGAGAGAGAGAGAGAGAGAGAGGAGAGAGAGAGGAGAGGGAGAGAGATGAGAGAGAGAGATACGTCTTTATTTGGCCGGAGGCAAATTCTAGGCATGGACACACGTGAAAGGAGAATACGGCCAAATCAGAGTACGAATAGAAGGATGGTACAGCGTTCTCTTTGTCATGCAAAAATGAATTTGTCAGCGCTTCCTGATTGACTAAAGAGAATAGCATTTCCTTAAAGTTTATGGAGTGATTGAGCTGCCTGCATCTAAAAAAAAAAAAAAAAAAAAAAAAAAAAAAAAAAAAAAAAAAACTGGGGATTTAAATTTAGCGAGAAGGAATGAATTGCAAATGACAAGATGGCAAAATGAAAGGGAATATGAATACCATAAATATATCGTCACAACATATGATAAAAGAGAAAAGTCCAATAATAGATCATTGATAAAAATAAGGTAACTGGTTGGCTGAGAATTTTAGTAAACGAGAGGAAAGAAAGAATACTACCTGAAATATACGATACATATTGCTCAGCGCCAACGAACCGTCCGAAATTTTGCATATTATGCAAAACGGAGGTTGATGGTCGCTGTCATTTCCAACAGAAATTTACAATGGCACGAGATTTTTTCTTATCTCGTTTATCTTCCTTTTGGAGACTGAACTTTAGGATAAGTCATCTTCCTATTATCCCTTGAGTTATTTCTTTATTTTTCAGTCTAAAAAGCTTGACTGACGACATCGACAAGATTAAGAAAGGATACATTCATGAAGTTTTCATATTACTATTTGAAATTAATAGTCTCATGAATTTATTAAAGGAAGTCAAACCAGGAGGAATAATCTATTCTTAGTCATTCAAGGACAAACTCTTTTCTCCCAACCTTGTTGAAGGGGAAATATTTTTTTCTCCGTTTTAATGTTATGCTTTTGCTGCTATGGAAAAATAATTATGTAGATGTCCAGTAAACTAATAATAATAGCTACTTCGTCCTGATAATCGAGCCTGTAGTTGTTTTGAGGTCATAACTTTTGAAAACTACAAAATTCAGCAAACAAACTTTTTAGTGATTTTCTCTCTCTCTCTCTCTCTCTCTCTCTCTCTCTCTCTCTCTCTCTCCTCTCTCTCTCTCTCTCTCTCTCTCTATATCTCTATATATATATATATATATATATATGTTATCTTTTTTTAAACTGGTGACGAATTCAACCAAGTTCTGAGCTTTTAATAAATTCTTATTATTATCACTACTATTGTTTTGTTATTTAATGCATACAAGGAACACCCATAAGTTGATAATGGAATTACCATTAGTATTTCTTCTCCTATAAATACAACATTTAGCATGTTTAATATTTCCAAGGATATTTGCTATCATTATATGTTGTTTTAGCAATAATCAGTCAGAATTCCACTGTGAAAACGAATAGGAAATCTGTTCTTTTTCTTCATTTCTACCTCTATGAAATATTCACGCCAACATTTCATGTCATAAAATGTATGACAAGATTATCCCAATTGCTTGTTTCTACTGCAGCCATAGCAAGCATTACTGACTCGCAGCGGTGCCCTTTTAGCTCGGAAAAGTTGCTGCTATCTGATTGGTTAGAATGATCTTGTCCAACCAGTCAGCGATCAGGAAACTTTTCCGAGCTAAATGGGCACCTCTGCGAGTCGGTGCAAATCTGCCTCACTAAAAAAAAATTACTATAGCAGCATAAATAGCACCAATTATTTTAATAATAGGGGAACCTATCCAAATTAGCATCTCTGTAAAAAGTATCAAATTAAAATACAACGAGACTTCAAGAACCTGCTCGATTCTCCCTCTCAATCGAACCTGGTTCTAGAAAGCTCTCTCAGAAATATTAATCGGGGTTTGCTTTCCTTTTGGTATCAATATCATTCTAAATATGACAATCAATGCCTTTCTGTAACGTATTTCTTTCGATAGGCATTTTTTCCATAATGGAACACAGTAAAATGGGTATCTCGTACTTCCCACAAACGTGGGAATTTTTTCTAGGATACTACCGTAAACTCAGGTATACATTATATCGCTTAAATTACATTTTTATTAACATAAATTTCTTCCAACGATTTTCTACTAAATCTATACAATAAATAATGATAAGTATATCATCAGTTTAGTAGTCATATTTGAAGATGTTTTTCGAATCTATATCGCTAACAGGCACTTAAGACCGGCCAGAAAAATTCACATACTAAGATGTATTATTTTTTATCTCTATTATGCTATGGGTGCCTGATAAAGGGTCAAGGCAAATCAGCTAGAATTGCAAGTATAAAAGGGCCTTTTTAAAGGGTACTAATTTATTACATGATCAAATGGAACTGAAATTTGTTTAAAATATTTTCGAAGTTAGTCTCATAACCAGAAAATTACGTACTTGAAAAATGTTAACATTAACGCTTAAACATTCAATTAATAATTAAGAGAATCATTGTTTGTTTCCATTACTGTATCAAGCTCATCTCCTAATGCCCCGTCAAAAAATAGTTATATGGAACTCCAAGTCATTTGCGAGATAAGAAAAATGTCCTATGAGAAGATTTAACCGAGCTGAAGTTGCAACACACGAATCAAGATAAGAAACCCAAAAGAGGGTCGTCGTAAGTGTCTAGAGTGGGACGAAGCTGATCAAAGAGGTGGCCATCTAAAAAATAGAAAAAAAAAAAAAAAACAATATCTAAACAAAAGAGTAGAGGTGGAAGTAAAGGCTGAAGGATCAAAGAGTCTTGGAGTGAAGTAAAAGTAGAATTTAGCAAAGAGTTGAAAGTCTACAAGAAAGATTCTCGAGGGCATCTGGCAGTAAAAACAGTAACAGAGTTAATTCTCAGGAGGGAGAGATGAAAGATTTTAAAGGAATGCAAGCAATAATATAGCTCAAAATAATAACCAAGCATACTATTCTTTTAAGCAAACAAACTTTTAGCAATAGATATATAATCTTCCATGAAAGTTTAGAAGAAATTAGTTTCTTTTGGTGAAAAAAATTTAAGGAATATCCGAACAAAGTACAATATGAAAAATATGGTATCATTACTCATTTAATCGAAAGGCTAAGCCGATGGAAAGAGGTGTGAGGGATTTAAAAATGAAAGAATACAACGAAAGGGAGGTGCCATAATGTGATCATAACCAGAAGCCGACTTCCTTCAGGATACTACGCCTCAAGGTAGGACACTTAAGTTGATTTACCTTCATTATATGACGATTGAATTAAAGTATCAAAAGGTGAAGAACGAGAAAGAGGCCTAGACAAATATTCATATATTCAAAGTTTAAATTCAGCAACTACGGCGCCCTTTGGATTTCTGTGACGTTACTATGAATGCGCCTTTTAATATTGAGAATAGTAATAATATTAATGACCCTTCTGTATTCCTCAGGAATTAGTTACAAGATTAATGTAAACTACTTGGGTAATCTTTTTCAGCTGGTTTGGCAACGAAATGATTTGATAAAATGTCCTTATTATGAAGCAAAAAACAGTTGATGTTTTAAGCATAATGGAATACAGCGAATGGAAAAATGGAGTTTAAAAAAAAAATGTCAGCGTAATGAAAAAATAAAAATAGGAGAATCTTTATGGAATCAAGTAAAAAAACGAAGAATCTTTTCAGCAACCAAGTAAATAACGGAGAATCTTTATGGAATCAAGTAAAAAACGGATAATCCTTAGAGAATCAAGTAAAAAAAAAACGGAGAA
>NC_090746.1:79872850-79880350 GCF_036898095.1 Palaemon carinicauda
GGATGTTTCCCGTCTAATTAAAAGTGCAACATATCTCTTGCAAGTTGGGTACTTTTAAAATGTTACACTTTTCCCATGTCACGAAAGAAAAATGGCCGCTGTGGGTCACATGAGCAAGTGAGAAAGAATTAAAGATGAGCAGATGTAATGCCTGTTTTCAAAATGAAAAAAGATACTTGGCCTTGTGTAAACTCAGTTACTTTGGAGATTTAACGACTATCCACACGTATTTACATTTTTCATTGACACAAAAATAAAACAAAATCCTAAAGAATCGCAGTTTTCAAAGAACATTTTACATGTAATACTAAATGTTATTTCTGAATACTGAGTTATTCTGAATTTGTTATTATTGATAATCGTGCATAGACATCTCGGAAAAGTGGCCAGTAGTTTACATACACACACACACACACACACACACGCACACACTCACGCACACAAATGCATTATGCCGCCCAAAAAACTTGTTGACAACCGGAAGCATAAATGAAATATCCTATCGTCCTCATATATATATATATATATATATATACACACACACACACATATATATATATATATGTGTGTGTGTGTGTGTGTGTTTGTGTGTGTGTATTATAGCCACGAAAGGGCACGTGAAAAGACTTGATTGGAAGTCTTTCCTTCGTCTTATCAGTTATATCAACACATTCAAAATAACTCCGTTGAAGTCACTATAGTTCTAAATCTAATTAAGTCTTTTCACTTATCTTTTCGTGGTTATAATAAATATTTCATGTTCATCATATGTCAGCTTTCCAGATTTCTATACATGAATATTTGAATATCTGTCTACCTATCTATCTATCTATCTATATATATATATATATATATATATATATATATATATATTACTGTATATGCAAGTGTTTCCATATTTCAAAAACCTTATGGTTATTGGTATATATGTTAAAAACCCTTAAAGTAAACTATAGAATCTAGTGGTCGTTCACAAGAATATAAAACAACTTATGAATGGACAACAGTGAATAACAATCTGCGACTATTCTACTGACACTTTATAAAATCGGTTGTGACTACGGCCTTAGAGTGTTCTAAAACGTTAAATTAAACAATGAGTGTCAAACACTACCTTTAAATAAAAACAAACATTAGTAAGTCTTGCTGACTCTGGCGGTTAAAACGTTTATAATACTTATATGGATTTTCAAGTACAAAAGTAAGCGATTAATTCGGTTTAAAACCAGCTAAAGTTGCTAAAGGAATGCATATCCCAGTTAAAACGAACTCAACGCCTATAAGCCCGGAAACAAAACTTTATTTCTATGGGAAGCTTAATAAGGGGTTTTGTTCCGTTACGATGGAACCTATTCACTCAAAAGAGGATCAAATGTGAAAAAAAAAATTAATATTGCTGAAGGGAAGCCATTTTATTAACATAATTATCACCATAATAAAATAATTATATAATAAGAAAAACACCGTTCTTCATCTAATTGAACAAACCTTTGATTTAAATATTCCACCGTAGCATAAAGATGGACTTTATTGAATGAAGTAATTCTGATTTAAGTTTTGATAATGAAAGGATATTAATAACACTAATCAATATTATTCAGTTAGGTGGTTTGTATATCAAGGAAGAGATATATATATATATATATATATATATATATATATATATATAAAATGTTTTCGATGTGGAATTTTACCTGAGAAATAGTTAAACGTGATCAAAAAGAGCAAACTGAAATTCGTTTAGTAAAAGTATTTTTGTTGTATGCATTAAACTATGTAGTGTATAGCATTATTTATTAAATACTAATGTACGAGTTGGCAACATAATTTTTCTTATACGTCCATGAATGTTCGTCTTGCATATACAAACAGAGAATTTAAGTAACATATAAATCAAACATAGAAAAAGAGCAGTTCGTTCCTGAGTCAAGAGAGAAACATAAACTTGGTAACGATTAGAAAAAATGGTCAACGGTCGATGATAAATTTCTATGACGTCAAAGTTGCTCTTTGAGGTAGGCGTTGGTATTTTGTTGTGCCTTTGGCTAGCGCCACTGCAGTTCGTTTCCAGGTCGACACGTAGTCTCCTTAGAGACGAACAAAGTAGATGTATGAAAGATGTATCAGATCATTTTATTATTATTTTTATTATTACAAGCTAGGCTATAACCCTAGTTGGAAAAGCAAAATGCTATAAGCCCAAGGGCTCCAACAGGAAAAAAATAGCCCAGTGAGAAATGGAAACAAGGAAATAAATATTTCAAGAATAGTAACAACATTAAATTACCCTTCACTTATAAATTATAAAAACATTACTTGTTAATAAATACAAGTGAATAGGGCTGCAACGTAGCAGTGTAGAATGATAAAACATAATAAAGATCCTAAATATGAAGGAGCAGAAGAGAATCAATAATAAAGACTCTGATATCCAAAAAAAGGGTAATAACGCAAATCTATAGCTCAAAATCACGGAAGACAACAGATATTGAAGTGAGGATAGTGAGAGGGAAAGTTGAAAAAAAAGATTCCGAGTGAGTTATCAATGTGAGATTAAAGTTGAATCAATGTTTTTGATCATTCACTTTTAGTCATATTTTTCTCCAAAATTTTTCAGTGAGCAAACTCAAACTCCCCTTTTTATAATGGATGAGAGAGAGAGAGAGAGAGAGAGAGAGAGAGAGAGAGAGAGAGAGAGTATCGCAGAATAACATGCTATAAATTTGATAAAAGATGTCTACTGCCTCTTTTTCTAACTCACACTTCACATCATCTAAGCATAATCAGATGGTCATAGCAAAGTTCTAAATACAGGTAAAATAACAACTAGCTCTCTCTCTCTCTCTCTCTCTCTCTCTCTCTCTCTCTCTCTCACACTGATTGACTATATATATATATATATATATATATGCATACATATATATATATACACACACACACACATATATATATATACACACACACACACACACACACATATATATATATATATATATATGCTGTATATGTGTGTGTCGAAAGTTAGAAGTGCTACACTTCATTTAAATTTCAGCTCAGATACTCTTCGTATTATTTCAATGCATCCTACAGACTAACCAATAATATCTTACTCGACTTTAAGATTTCCTCTACTAAACAATAGAGAAGTTTGTGGCGGCTAAATTAAGTGGGTGTCAAACAAAGGAACTGCTCAAATTTTTCACTCATAAGTAACAAGGAAAACAAGCACGAATGAAGAAAAAAAAAAGGCTGTGAATGCACACAAAAAGTACGATCAGCAAAAATGAAGTTAGTCCATTTACTAAATTTCTACTATAAGTCTAGAAGTAAGGTTTGTAAAAAGTGGCAAAGAAAATAATCTTAAAACCTTAAAGGCTCTACAGCATAACACGATTGATTAGGGTAACTTATTATTGTTTACATTTTCTTAATGACAACAGTGACGAATAGCTTAAACCTGCAAAAATACTAACCATCATCAAATATAACGTTAATGGTATAAAGAAAGTAATAAATCACTTTGAAAATAGTAGTCTATAGAAAGCTAAAATTTAATGATATATATACACACACATACACACACACATATATATGTATATATATATATATATATATATATATATATATATATATATATATTATATATATATCTATATATATATATATATATATATATCTAAAGCGCAAAAAGCTTGACGAATGAAATCGATATAGCCACAGATTGACAGGATGAAATAAGAACATCATTTACTATATTGTGCTGTTATTGATCCATCCCAACTTCTTAGCTTTTCTTTCAGACTTTTGCCCTTTTTCACAAGAAAAGCATAATCTAAAAATTATTTCCATGTCTGAAATCCTGACATTTATTATTATTATTATTATTATTATTATTATTACTTGCTACACTACAACCCTAGCTAGAAAAGCAAGATGCTATAAGCCCAGGGGCCCCAACAGGGAAAATAGCCCACTGAGGAAAGGTAATGAGGAAAAATAAAATATTTTAAGAACAGTAATAACATTAAAATATTTCCTATATAAACTATAAAACCTTAATAAAACAAGAGGGAGAGAACTAAGATAGAACAGTGTGCCCAAGTGTATCGTTCACACAGAGAAGGATATTCTTCTCCATCAATTTCTCAAATAAGTGGAAATTGTTTCTAGTATCCTAAAGAGAGAAATTTTACTTGAAATTCCCACGGCCTCTTAACGTCCACAGAGAAAGAGGAACCAACACTGGGCGTTTGGAAGGGAAGGTGATGAGGAGGTGGGTGTCCTTGATCGAAATTGGGCTCATGGCCAACAATTTCCCCAATCAGCAATAAATCCCACCTAACCCTAACGGCCCTCTAGCCCTTTTCACATCTACCCCCCCCCCCCCCCCCCCCGTCCAAAGACATAAGCCCTTACCCCATCATCAATATCCTCAACATCCAAATTCAGCCAAGGAACAGTTTCTTTAGGTCTCACTCCACAGGGATTGAATTACCTCTTGTAGCCTAGTGACTTTTATTATAACTTCCAAATATGTGTTATTCATTATTATTATTACTTGCTAAGCCACAGCCCTACTTGGAAAAGTAGGATGCTATAAGCCAGGGGCCCCAACAGGGAATATAGCCCAGTGAGGAAAGGAACCAAGGAAAAATAAAATATTTTAAGAACAGTAGGAAAATTGAAATACTTATTTCCTATATAAACTATAAAAACTTTAACAAAACAAGAGGAAGAGAAATTAGATAGCATAGTGTGCCCGAGTGTACCCTCAAGCAAGAGAACTCTGATCCAAGACAGTGGAAGACCATGGTACAGAGGCAATGGCATTACCAAGACTAGAGAACAATGGTTTTATTTTGGAGTGTCCTCCTCCTGGAAGGGCTGCTTACCATAGCTAAAGATTCTCTTCTATTTCACCAGCAACCTCCTTATTCAGTAAAATTACTCTCTCTCTCTCTCTCTCTCTCTCTCTCTCTCTCTCTCTCTCTCTCTCTCTCTCTCTCTCTCTCTCTCTCTCTCTCTCTCTCTCTCTCTCTCTCTCTCTCTCTCTCTCCTCAATATGGACAAAATTTTATTGTTAATTATTTTTCACGACAAATTGAATATCAGAAAATATGACGAGGAGAATGGGGGATTCAATTCCTATATTCATATGTACCATGCACGCATTTTCAGCACTCGAAAGAACCAAGTTTTATGACCCATTCTAATTCTGAGAAGAGCCCACTTCGTAGTCCCTCGAAAGAGTTTTTGTAGCGACGTGAGTATCATCAAGACTTATTTTTGTCTTTTGAAGATTAAACCATGTATTTTTATCAAAGCGTTTCCACGGCTAACTCAAATAACAGTCACTTCTATTCATTTCTGAATCTACTGCACTGGAGATATAACATAACAGTTTTGCTTCAATTATTTTTACGCCATTCTTGTTCATACTCTGCTATTTATAATCTCAATGTTGTATAATAATTCATATACTTTTCACACATTTCCTGCCCTGGTCCTCTCCCAACGACTAATTATCATAATAAAAACCAAATTTTTTCAGTTTAAATGGTAAAAAATTAAATGAAAGCTCAAATTAATCGTAATCAATTTCTAACTTTCGCAAGGGGATAAAATCCCTTTAGTAACTATATGGCATTAAAGAGGCACGGAAATTCACTATCAAAACCATGGCTACTATTTCAGTAAAAAAATACTGAACTATTTTGACTTTTTTGTCTAACAAATCTTTTATGAAGTTCCTATATAACTCTATGGTAAAATCTATCCGTATTTCAATTACAACCATTCCTTCATTTGGTTGGTTAAAGCCTCACCCCACGAAAGAAAAGGCACACGCGCTTGCTGTATCAAAAGGATGAAATATTCTTTCTTTGGTCGTGTCCAATGCCGATAGATTAAAAAAAAAATCTTTCATACAGCAATCTTCAAAATCATATTCGGTCACAACAATAAATTTTCCTTTGATATATACAGCATCTATGAGACACGCAAAATACATTAAGGCATCGCATGACTTGCATTATCTCGAACTAATTGAAAATAGAAAAAACAATATAATTTAGAAATAAAAAAGTCCAAATATTAAGAATAAGTCTACCATTTTCATTAAAAATTATAAAAGCCTAAGCTTAGCCAAAACCGGTTTCCTTCACCGGGGGTGCAATAACTAAATGGATATATTAAATCCTTACCCACTTGGAGCTTAAAGATTAAAACCTTTCTAGAGTATATCTTCTAAAACTAAAAGAAGGAGATATTTTGAGGAGCCGTTATATCATTGTAATTTACTAAAAGAGCCAACCTCTATTTCCTTCAAGAAAAAACGACACATTTTGAAGGTTTTATTAATAAATGGCCTTATAGAAATATTTGGACTGTTTTGTGTTCATGGAATACCAACACTACTCTTGAAGACTTGTAGAATATTCTTCAACACACACACATATATATATATATATATACATACATACATACATACATACATATATACATATGTATATATATATATATGATATATATATATATATATATATATATATACATATATATATATACACACATACATATATATACACATATATATATATATATATATATATACATATATATATATATATATATATATATATATATATATATATAACTCATTAATTGCAAGAGTTAAAATTAAATTTACTTGTACATAGAAAACCACATAACATCGGTTGAGCGCTACATGTTAATGCAATTAGTTTGGACATATACTGCTTCCTTGAGTCACAAATTTTAAAATCCCTTATAGGATTGCATCGGAGAGAACTGTGGGCTCTAAGTAAAATTTCTCGGGTTAAAACGAAGCAATCAGTTTTGTTATGACATATGCACGTGTAAACATTTATCGACGATAGGCAAATATATTGGCCTGTGAAACCTGGGATCGCTCTTTCATTTGTAGAATGAGCAGGAATAATGCGTAAATACCACTTTATTATGCCTAGGAATAGACGTTTTTATTTCAATCCTGAAATAAAACACAATCTTTTTTAAACTGCAAAATTAATATTATTAACATTATGGTACTTTGGATGTCAGAATTGAGGGAAGATACTGATATATATATATATATATATATATATATATATATATATACACACATATATGTATATAAACAGAGAGAGAGAGAGAGAGAGAGAGAGAGAGAGAGAGAGAGAGATAGATATTAGACTATGAAGAGTTTTAAAATACTTCTTAAAAGACAATTACGAAAAGGCCACTTATTTTCAAATGAAGGACAATTGCTGACAAGCTACTCGTTGAAACCTTCCATGAACACTAGACAGATTCACACAAGGCTTGAAATTATGAAAACCGGAATAAGTACGCTTGAAAAATCTGGTTCTGATAAATTTCTTTTCTGCAACTCGTCTACAGCTTTGATTACTACCAGGAATTGCTGGCAAATGGCCCTATCCAACGTATCAATTGTTGGAGTCTTAATGAACAGCATAT
>NC_090746.1:79885350-79890350 GCF_036898095.1 Palaemon carinicauda
ATACATGTATATATACATACATATACATATATATATATATATATATATATATATATATATACATATATATACATATATATATACATATATATATATTATATATATATATATATTATATATATATATATATATATATATAAAACCATCTATCTACTTACAGAACTTCAGTATGATAAGAAACGCACGCAGATATCAAAACTAATGGAAAAAAAAACTTGTTAAGCTTTTTGCGTTATCACCGAAGAGCAACATCAAAAAGAAATTAATTAGCACTTCCTTTACAACAAAAGAAACAAATAAACGAAAATCCCGCCCAATGTACAATTGCCCAAACCACATCCTCAGTCCCCCAGGACAAAGAAAAAAAACATCTAGCATTCTTTAACCGCACCAGGAGTCTGACAAAAAGGAAAATTCTTATCTTTGATGTTCTTTCACTGACATTATCTTTCAGACAAATCTTCACACGCATACGCCCAAACGCACAGACATACACATGCACACACACACACACACAACACACACATATATATATATATATATATATATATATACATATATACACGTATATATATATACATATATATATATATATATACATATATATATATATATATATATGTGTGTGTGTGTGTGTCTAGATACATATTGGAATATAGATACAATGAAAAGAAATGTGGAAAGTACGACGACAATATGAGTAATATAAAAAAGGTTCCATTTTACCACTACAAATATGATCAAGTTATATCAAATAACCTAGCAAATAAGAAAGAAATCGAATAAAATTCCCCCTCTCCAGGGAGCAGATTTACATATATCCGTATATCAGAATAAAATACCCCAGAATTCATGGTTCGGAACCAAATCATACGTGCTTTCCATGTAAAGAAGAGCTAAGAATAAGATCGCTGAGTGGAAATCCTCTATTTTCTGGGGGAAGAGAGACCAAATTAGAGTTGGTGGATTCTGCTGTACTCTCAATTTGCAGCAAGAGCTGTTTAGGAAGTCATATCTTGGGTTTACGTATGATATTAACGATGGATATGTACACTGTTAAAAACTTGCCGTAAAAAACGGTAATGATTCTGGAATAATTATTGCCAAGCATTTGCCGTTTTAAAAACGGATATATTGACGTAAAGGAATGATATTACGGTCACCAACCCGTAAAAGATAATAACAAAATAGGGCAAAATTACGGTCGCCTGTATTTTACTGAAATTCAGCTGAGAAAAGCATATTTTTACTGGGAATTTCCGGTTAAAATTACGGTCTTTTTACAATGAATAGAAAACACACACGATATCTTAGTGCCATTAAGTATTTTGTAAATAACAAAAAAGGGTAGGGTGGTAGCTACTTCCAAAGGCAAAGGATAAAAGAAAAGTATAGATGTGGATAAAAAGATATGGGAAGGGGACTCTTACCCTTTTTATCAAGGCCTCGTTTTTTTTGGTCTCCCTGCACACAGCCTCGCCTAACCCATCAAGCAGTATCGAGAGAAGCTAAGAGGGTTCTGTAGTCATTGTGTAGCGTGGTTTTTATCAAAATATCTGGAGGGCTTGTATTTTTGTTTCACTACTGCCCTCGTGGAGATTCGCTCCTTTTCATTCTTCTTCATTTTTTCGTTCTAACGCCCGGAGGTGACGAAAGGGAACAATATGGAGAATTTAAGAGTGGGTATAGCAGTATGCGACCATGTATTGCATAAAATAGGCTTTTCCTCTCTGACGTGTTAAAGTATATCCTACGAATAACAGTGCACTTATTGTGTGTTTCTTCATTTCATCTTGATCACAATTAAATTTTATAAAATAATTGTTTGACAATAAATGAACAAAGACGTTCACAGAATGGTATTCCAATGTTCAAAGGAAAAATGCTAAAATCCAGGGGTCTTTCTTGCTTTTATTCAACACTGCGTTACTAAAGGCAGTTTCTAAAGCATAACTACTTTTACGAGAACTCTGCAAAAATAAAATCATAAAATGGAAAACGGCGAACTAGCAGCCCATTTTAGATGGTAATAGTAATTTCCACTTGCTGCAGATGTTCTTCGTAATGAACATCTCTAAGACCTTTGAATGTGTAATAACAAGAATCTTTTCGCTATCAATTTTTTATAAAAGATGTTTTTAAAGTGAACCGTCATTACAAGTCTTTATCATCAGACTCCGAGACAAGTCATCATCTGATAACAAGTCTTTATCATCAAATTCCGAGACAAGTCAGAGTCCGAGAAAAGTCATCATCTGTTAACAAGTCTTTATCATTAGTCTCCGAGACAAGTCATCATCTGATAATAAGACTTTACCATCAGACTCCAAGACAAGTCATCATCTGATAACCAGTGTTTATCATCAAACTCCGAGACAAGTCATCATCTTTTCACCTGATCTTTAACTTGAATCACTAACCCTAACAGCTTCTATAGTCTCTTTTCCGGGGACATGTCAGTTACCAGCCTTCTATATAGCAGACGAAGTGTGGGACTTAAAGAGACACACAACGGTTCGATCTCCTTTATATTCAGTTCCATTCCACCACTTACTACCCTCCTCTGTCTTCAACAAGAATCCCCTTCACTCTTCTTTAGAAAAGTAGACCTCTTAATATCCATAGGGGAACTCCATTGACATTCATATTTAACCAGGGAGAAGCAAATGAGTCAAATTGGCTTTCTTTGTTGTGTCTACAATCACTTCACAGGAAAACGACACATTTCAGCGCTACTTAAAATTTCAGCACAAGAACTTCCCACTTTTGACCCCAGGTCAGGCAAACATATACATATATACAATAGAAGAGGGAATATCATTGGATGAAGAAAGGATTAATGAGGTCGAATCATTTAAATATTTAGGAACTATGATCTCAAATACAGGGTCTTTAGAAGTGGAGTTTAACGAAAGATTGAAAACAGCATATCAGACAATGGCTAGGTTCAGTAAAATTTGGAAATCAAATCACCTGAAATTAAATACAAAAATCTGGCTAAATATCAGTTTAGTGAGATCTGTGTTATTGTATGGGCATGAACCATGGTATGACAATGAAACAATCTCCAACAGATTTAGTAGATTTGAGAACAAAGCCCTCAGAAGAATATTGGGAGGAAAATGGCAGGACAGGATTAGAGACGAAACTATAAGAGAGACCACTCGAGTGCCATATGCGGATGAGATCATGGTGAGGGATAGATGGAGATGGTTTGGCCAGGATCTTCACACTACCCAAGAGATATTAGTTCACCAGACATTTAAATGGGCTACACAAGGTAGTAGAAGAGTTGGAAGACCCACACCTATATGGCTGAGGACTATGAAGCGTGAAGGGAGATGATGAATGGAGAAGTATTGAATTAGAAATCCAAGATAAAGACGACTGGCGAAATCTAACCGAGGCCCTTTGAGTCAATATGCGTTAGATATGATATACATTATATATATATATATATATATATATACATACATGCATATACATATATATATACACATACATATATGTATACATATACATATACATTTATATATATATATATATATATATATATATTTATATATATATATATATAAATATATATATATATTCATATATATGTATATGTGTATATACATATGCATATGTATATGTTTATATACGTATTTATATGTATGTGTATATATATATATATATGTATATATATGTGTGTATTTATGTATATATATATCATACATACATACATATATATATATATATATATATATATGCGTATGTGTCGGGTTCATCTCCCGATAAAGTTAACAGCCAATGTCGAACCAATCAAAGTGTTTCCTGTTGATAGATTTATTGAGAGCGAGAGCATATCTCTATCAATCAGAACTATAAATAAAAACGTATCTATTGATGGAATTTCCCGATAAAAAAAATATGGTCTTCCTAAATGACAAATGTTGTAAGAGGAATATTTGGGAGTCAGCCAATATTGATCAAAAACAATAACCTTCATTATTATTATTATTATTATTATTATTATTATTATTATTATTATTATTATTATTATTATTATTATTATTACTTGCTAAGCTACAACCCTACTTAGAAAAGCAAGATTTTATAAGTCTAGGGGCTCAAACAGGGAAAATAGCCCAGTGAGGAAAGGAAACAAGGAAAAATAATATTTTTAAGAGTAGTAGCAACATTAAAACAAATATCTTCTATACAAACTATAAAAACTTCATCAAAACAAGAGGAAGAGAAACAAGACAGAACAGCGTACCCGAGTGTACCCTCAAGCAAGAGAAATAATTACTTTTGATTATACTTTGAAGTATACAGCACTCTGCCTGTGTAAAGAGCTTATTTCGTTTAAATCTTGACTTGATTTAAATTGAAAGGATAATAATAATCAATCAAATGCAAGAAAGAATGTAAGAGGATCTCACCTTTCTCACTGTAATAAAGCCAGGTATTTGGTATTTGGAATCTCCATCTGAGAGAATGACAAAACGGCCCTTCTGTGACAGGACGTGCGTTTGAAAGATATTCTTATGGCGGTTATGACAAGTGCATGAAAAATGAATGGACATCATCATACGAGAGTAAATGGAATGATTCTATGTGTATTTGATGTATTCGACCGTATTCAGACGAGACAGATAGTTTATAATTCTATTATTCCAAAACTGCTCTTACGAAATATGTAGCAACATCACACTATGTACGGTAATAAGGTGCCTACTGTGTGTGTGTGTATATATATATATATATATATATAATGTATGTATGTATATATATATATATATATAATTATATGAATATATATATATATATGTATATATATATGTATATGTATATATATATATATATATATATATGTATATGTATATATATATATATGTGTACATATATATAGACATATATATATTCATGTAAATATACATATATGTATATATATATAATATATACATATGTATACATATACATATATGTATATATATGTATATATTTATATATAT
>NC_090746.1:79893574-79901074 GCF_036898095.1 Palaemon carinicauda
TAACACACATATATATATACACATACATACACACAGATATATATATATATATATATATATATATATATAATATATATATATATATATATATTATATATAACTCATTAATCGCAAGAGTTAAAATTAAATTTACTTGTACATAGAAAACCACATAACATCGGTTGAGCGCTACATGTTAATGCAATAAGTTTGGACATATATTGCTTCCTTGAGTCACAAATTTTAAAATCCCTTATAGGATTGCGTCGGAGAGAGCTGTGGGGTCTAAGTAAAATTTCTCGGGTTAAAACGAAGCAATCAGTTTTTTTATGACATATGCACCTGTAAACATTTATCAACGATAGGCAAATATATTGGCCTGTGAAACCTGGGATCGCTCTTTCATTTGTAGAATGAGCAGGAATAATGCGAAAATACAATTTTTTTATGCATGAGGATAGACGTTTTTATTCCAATCCTGAACTAAAACACAATTTTTTTTTTTAAACTGCAAAATTAATATTATTAATATTATGGTACTTTGGATGTCAGAATTGAGGGAAGATACTGAATTATATATATATATATATATATATATATATATATATATATATATATATATATATATATATATTACATATATACACACATATATGTATATAAACCGAGAAGAGAGAGAGAGAGAGAGAGAGAGAGAGAGAGAGAGAGAGAGAGAGAGAGAGAGAGAGAGAGATTAGACTATGAAGAGTTTTAAAATACTTCTTAAAAAACAATTACGAAAAGGCCACTTATTTTCAAATGAAGAACAATTTCTGACAAGCTACTCGTTGAAACCTTCCATGAACACTAAAGACAGATTCACACAACACAAAACTAGAAATTACGAAAACCGGAATAAGTACGCTTGAAAAATCTGGTTCTGATAAATTTCTTTTCTGCAACTCGTCTACAGCTTTGATTACTACCAGGAATTGCTGGCAAATGGTCCTATCCAACGTATCAATTGTTGGAGTCTTAATGAACAGCATATCAAAATCTATTTTTGCTTGCCATAACAGGAATATTACAGTTTGTTCCGTTCTTATTTCATTTCGCGTAATGACACCGAGGAAAAATCACGCATTTAATGAAATGTTATCAGCTTCCTTTCGTCCTCTGAATGGGCTTAGTCTGATTTTTGAAGAGCTATAGAGGACGTTAAACGAAGGGAAATTGCTCTCAATATTACTAGTCTCATGGCATGCTTCATTCACATTGTCTTGAAAACTATAATAACCATTAATATTTCCTTTTCCTTTATTGCTTACCCTATTATAAAATCTAATATCTTGGGAAAAACCTCTTCCGGTTAAAGCCTAAAAGGATACAAAAATATAAAACTTGAATTTGACAATGCCATTATTAAACAAATCTCTCGACTGCAACTGTAAATTCAGTCTATGTGCGATTCTAATTATTTTCTACAGCGGACTATGCACAGAACTTGAAATTCATCAAGTTCTGGAGCTTGAAAGCACAATAAGACCATTATTCAAATTTAAACAAAGGCAACTTTAGATTACAGTAGCAGTGGTACTGTCATGTGAGAAAATAATGTTCGTAGTCCATCTTCCCTGCGACGTAACTATAGTCAATTTCTTTTAGTGATGCAGATTTGCACAGACTCGCAGCGGTGCCCTTTTAGCTCGGAAAAGTTTCCTGATCGCTGATTGGTTGGACGAGATAATTTTAACCAATCAGCGATCAGGAAACTTTTCTGAGCTAAAAGGGCACCGCTGCGAGTCGGTGCAAATCTGCCTCGATAAAAGAAATGGACTATAGAGGACATATTGCTCTGATGTATATTTATGGCAATAATCGCCAAATCAAAATCTACGTCGCCTTACTTCTGGGTGATACAAAGAGAACAATAACCCTGAAATATAGTAGATCTAGTAAACAACGTACATGTTTTCCATACTTCATAGATTAATTTTCCATTAATTAGTTTAATTTCTGGTATACTTTTATTTAAGGATTAGAAATAAAATCATATCAAATAGTATATTAATGTAAATATTATTCATAATAGTGCACTTTCTTACTTAAGGTTGTCCTGAAATTTACTAGTATGGTTTTTTTTTTTTATACAGCCATAAGCTTAAAAAAAGTTTGAAAAACTGTAGTCATTTATAATTTCCATTACAGTTATCAAATTTAATCATTAAACAAAATACCATATTTCATATAAAAAAAACTAACGCTTGTTATCCATCCTCTTTATTAATAAAATTCCAAAATTTTATTAAAAGGCCTAATGTTATATAAATAAACGAATTGGTATTGTTTTTTTTTTATTAACTATACACTAAAATGCACTACGGCTATTTCTATCTCTTCTATTAACAATTCTGTCAATACATTTGTAAATACGTAAAAAATCATAAGAATTAAGCTATTATTATCATCATTACCATTTATTATTATTATTATTATTATTATTATTATTATTATTATTATTATTATTATTATTATTATCATTATTATTATCATGATCACTCTTTTTACTTGGGAACATCATTGCGGCTTCTCCTCATTCATAATCTTTATTCTTTGCCTACCATCCCTCCCGTTCGTCAAGCCTTTACGTGAATAATTCTCTTCCCCTCTCCCCCTTTCCTTTCCTCCCCTTCCTCTGGGATTCTCCCAATTATCCAAGATCATCAGGGGTTCCACCCTACCAACCGGAATTCAATCACAAATGCCGATCTGAAAGACACCAGGGACCAAAAAGCACAAATAATCTGTGGAGAGAGAGAGAGAGAGAGAGAGAGAGAGAGAGAGAGAGAGAGAGAGAGAGAGAGAGAGAGAGAGAGAGAGAGAGAGAAAGAGAGAATATGTATTGAAATGCCAAAACTATATGCAAAAGAAAGATAAATGGAAACTTCTCAATAAGGTTTCCACCAAATCTTCACTCATATTTGAATAATCTATCTACAGCAGTTGCTGTAAACTTGAGAATTGGAGTTTATCACTGTCTATTTCGTTCTCTTGGCGTCTTTCCCAGAGGGCAATAGGGCGGATTAGATTTTATTTACATTGGTGAGATTAGTTTAAAAAAGATCCATATCCTATGATTAGCAAGCTATTATTAGTGTTAAAGATAATACAATAATCAGTAAGATAGCCTTAACCCAGATAATTATTACACAAGGAGAAAAATTCCAAGAAGAAACCTTTCCCAAGGTGCTAATCGTTATGAGCTGTGCATCTTTCATTGGGGGAATATTCAGGTGCTTGGTTTTTCAAAGTCCTGAAAACTATCTATCTGTCTATCCAGGGTTAAATACAGATATTGTGTGAATCTATTCTTAAGGTCGTCAGTTTCAAACCCGTTTTGTTAGACCATCAATATTTGCTCATTTCTCCGATACAAAATAAAAAAGAGCAGCGACAGGATAAACGGTCTAAGAATTTCCATAAAGCATAATATGCGTATGTATAAGTATATATATATATATATATATATATATATATATATATATATATATATATATATATATATATATATATATATATATATGTACATACGTATACGAACACAGACACATATATAAATAAATATATATATATATATATATATATATATATATATATATGTGTGTGTGTGTGTGTGTGTGTGTGTGTATATATATATATACACAAATACAAGCCCCAAGGAAAATGTGGCATGATACTTTTTCTTTAATCAATATCTTTGCAAAGGTTTCTCGGCAAATATCAACATTCCTATTACGGTCTCCAATGAATGATTTCAACATTACTTTTGTCTCTTTCTTACATGTATTGCAACTTCAGAGCCAGTCTCAGTGTAATCCGCTATTATATCAACCAGAATCCTCTATAACGTTAAATCAATACAAAGATAAATTTATCATAAACTTTATATTTACAATATTGAAACCTAACTTTACAAAGCACGGCGTGGTAACTCGTGTAAAAGTCTATTGATAAACTATACCATGGATTCTTACCAGGTAAATATGACAGGGAGTTGAATATTATAAGGGCTCACTGGAAAATATTCTAGAATTATGAAGCAATATTAATACCTTCAACTCTTCATATTTCTCTAATATTTCGTCCCGAGAAAATTCCCCTCAGATTTCGAAGAAATTGATCAAATTCAAATCCTCAGACAAAATGAAATATGCCCCAAACGCTGGTTGATGAACGATGACTAAACTCTGGAAGGCAATTAATTAAAATTTCAACTGGGCTTGAGGATGTTTCTCATTTTTAGTTTTGCTCTTTAAAACCCCCGCTGTTCCAAGAAGCTTTCATAACGTCTCATTTTGGCAGCATTAATAATAATAATAATAATAATAATAATAATAATAATAATAATAATAATAATAATAATAATTATAGTACAAATAATAATAATATTGATAATAATAATAATAATAATGATAATAATAATAAATAATTTTTTTACTACAAAAATGCATAAACGAACCATTATATGTTCCACCTAATAAACTTTCCCTTCTTTCAAGTTAAACTTAGGTGAACGAAAATATCTATAATACCTTATCATATCAAAGGAAAATGTGTACTACAATTTCACTCACGGTAAACAAAATACAATGTTTCTTCTTATTGACAATGGACAATTGTTTAAAGAAATAATAGCAGTTTTCTTGAAAACGTGGTCATCATCCATAATTACAAAACTAATTTCCACTCGCAAATGTGCTGTGGAACTTAATTCAATTGGAAGACAATTATTACAGCTTACGTTTTACATTCCTCCTGCAGTGAATTCACGTCCATGGACCCGTGCTTTGGAGTTAGGTTGATAAAATTTAAATATAAAGGTTAAAGGTTATTAATGTTTGTTATTAGAAAGTTGCCCATTAATTGTACTGTTCTGATATTTACAACCAAATTCACTATCTGGTCTTCACGTTTATCTAGCGTGAAATTCTACTTATATTATGTGTCCATACAAACGACTGTCAGCCACGAAACCAAATAGCCTTAGTCAATCGATTAAACAACCAATGCTGTAAATTAATGTTTTAAGATCAGCTGATTACATTCCTATTCAGTGGCATGTATCTCATGAACCCAGAAAATATACAAATATACTATCATCCATTCATTCATAGAAGTTCTTTGGAAATAAAGATGGGAAGATATTTCAAATACGATGAATACTCTTAAAACTAGTAATACAAAATGAACGTTTAAATCTTTACATAATTTTTCATGCATAATTTGTCACGAATAGTCCATTGCCAGTACTTAGGAATATATTACTTGAAATTCCTCTCTAAATTAATCGGACGTTCTTCAACTGTAAGCTTTTTAAACACCGGTTTCGTATGGAAATAAAATGACCATGAGCTGAATGTAAGTGATATATTCAATTCAAGGTAAATGTATGTTAAAAGGCAACGCTTACCAGCAACCTATAAAAAAAAAATAGATGGCCGGTTGACAGAAGTTATCTATTACCGAATAAGGAAAATATGAAATGATATATTATAGATTCAAGGGATTCCATAAATAGAATCATAGATTATCACAGCAATTACGAATAATTACGAATTTTACACATATTTCAACAAACATGTAATGTCATACTTCCAAATATTCTATCACTTCGAGTTAATTTATTTTTAAGATTGAAGACTCTCTCTCTCTCTCTCTCTCTCTCTCTCTCTCTCTCTCTCTCTCTCTCTCTCTCTCTCTCTCTCTCTCTCTCTCTCTATATATATATATATATATATAATATATATATATATATATATATATATATATATATATATATATATATATATATATATATATATATATACTGTACATATATATACATATATTATATATCCATATATATGTATTTATAATATAATATATATATAGATACACATATATACATATATACACATATATATTCATATATACATATATACATATACATATATATACATATATACATATATATACATATACATATATACATACATATACATACATATACATATATATACACACACACACACACACACACATATATATATATATATATATATATATATATATAACATAACCATCTATCTATTTACAGTACTTCAGTATGATAAGAAACGCACGCAGATATAGAACAAGTAAAAAAATAAAACATGTTAAGCTTTTTGCGTTATTGCCGAAGAGCAACATCAAAAAGAAATTAATTAGCACTTCCTTGACAAAAAAAGAAACAAATAAACGAAAATCCCGCCCAATGTACAATTGCCCAAACCACATCCCCAGTCCCCCAGGACAAAGAAAAAAAAAAAGCATCCAGCATTCTTTAACCGCACCAGCAGTCTGACAAAAAGAAAAATTCTTATCTTTGATGTTCTTTCACTGACATTACCTTTCAGACAAATCTTCACACTCATACGCCCAAACGCACAGACATACACATGCACACACACACACACACACACATATATATATATATAATGTATATATACACGTATATATATACATATATATATACATATATATATATATATATATGTGTGTGTGTGTGTCTAGATACATATTGGAAAATAGTTACAATAAAAAGAAATGTGGCAAGTACGACGACAATATGAGTAATATAAAAAAGGTTCCATTTTACCACTACAAATATGATCAAGTTATATCAAATAACCTAACAAATAAGAAAGAAATCGAATAAAATTCCCCCTCTCGAAGGAACAGATTTACATATATCCGTATATCAGAATAAAATACCCCAGAATTCATGGTTCAGAACCAAATCATACGTGCTTTCCATGTAAAGAAGAGCTAAGAATAAGATCGCTGAGTGGAAATCCTCTATTTTCTGGGGGAAGAGAGACCAAATTAGAGTTGGTGGATTCTCCTGTACTCTCATTTTGCAGCAAGAGCTGTTTAGGAAGTCATATTTTGGGTTTACGTATGATATTAACGATGGATATGTACACTGTTAAAAACTTGCCGTAAAAAACGGTAAAAATTCTGGAATAATTGTTGCCAAGCATTTACCGTTTTAAAAACGGATAAATTGACGTAAAGGAATGATATTACGGTCACCAACCTGTAAAAGATAATAACAAAATAGGGCAAAATTACGGTCGCCGGTATTTTACTGAAATACAGCTGAGAAAAGCATATCTATACTGGAAATTTCCGGTTAAAATTGCGGTCTTTTTACAGTGAATAGAAACAACACACGATATCTTAGTGCCATTAGGTATTTTGTAAATAACAAAAAGGGTAGGGTGGTAGCTACTTCCAAAGGTAAAGGATAAAAGAAAAGTATAGATGTGGATAAAAAGATATGGGAAGGGGACTCTTACCCTTTTTATCAAGGCCTCGTTTTTTTTGGCCTCCCTGCGCACAGCCTCGCCTAACCCATCAAGCAGTATCGAGAGAAGCTAAGAGGGTTCTGTAGTCATTGTGTAGCGTGGTTTTTATCAAAATATCTGGAGGGCTTGTATTTTTGTTTCACTACTGCCCTCG
>NC_090746.1:79913574-79923574 GCF_036898095.1 Palaemon carinicauda
CTATTCAATTTGTCCATTTTTTTGCTATCACCGCCAATATCAATAAAATCATGTTTCTTTTTTTTTAAATATACAAGCTAAGATATTCACCAAGTTCTTAATTTCTTCTCCAATAGTTCCCCCGTTTTTTTTTTTTTTTTTTAATTATTGTATTATAATAGCCTTCGGCTATTTTCCCTTGCAGTTGCAAAACTAATGATATAAGTAAAGTAAACCTCAAGTTATAAGTAATGTAGCCTCCATAACTCTTGGTGGTTCGTTAATAAGAAATATATGCAGCAACCCTAGAAGGAACAGCCTTTCCACTTCGAGAACATAGTTATAGAACCATCTCCATCCATCATAAAATGTTTACCCAAGTCCTTGATCCTGGAGGGAAAATCAGTCTCCGATCCAGCCTCAGATCATCTACTTCCGCATCGCTGGCCGACGTTTTAATATTCCAGACATACAGAGCACTCCTTATAACCTAATTTCTCTTCTACTTTTTCTACATCTTTTTTAGCTTTTACTAGGAGTTTCTTTCTTATCTATCACTTCCCATGTTTCTATGTCAATCTGTTTGAAATATTCTGTGTAGAATTTTCATGACATAATATTTTATACAACAATGTGGTAGACTGATAGCATAATTTCGAAAAATCATGGACACTTTAAGAATGATTATTGATGAATACTACAACACCTTCACGATTGAATAATAGATAGATATTTGATTAAGAAAGAAGTGCGCAATTTAAAGAATAAGTATAAACCAACTGTTCGACGAAAACCTAGTCCTATTTTAGAGATAAAATATCAAAAGTTTAAGGAGTATCTGTAACATTTACCAACATGTCTAGACACAAATAGGGACTACATCGAAGAGAGACGAGTCGCTATTTAGTGAAGAAGCTTTCGGATGTTGTAGCAAATTGTGGCCGTAATTGAGATATAAACACTGAAGTCCAGTAATGTTTAAATCAGTCATGTTAATTACTTTAATGTCGAAGACGAAAGTTTCATTCGGATGAAGAAAAGACAAAATGACTTGAACTTTAGGGGAGGATTTGCTGTTTTTGGCGTAAATTATTCAAACAAAATGCCAAAAAAAACAAACAGATTATGGCCAAGTTCCAGGAAAAAGACCAATTTCCTTTAGATATTAGCAATGATTGTCTAGTAGGATCCAAGACTTGAGCTACTTGTAAAAATAATATATTTTCTCCAGAAAATATTTTTTTTCGTTACCCCTTTACATACAACCAAAATGAAAACATGCTCCTAAGTAGCAAGGGAATAGGTTGAAAGTCCAAGGAAAAATACATGTAACTGATAGTATCCATATGGTGCAAAAGGTACTATACGAAAAAAAAAGGAGACCTATATCGGAGGTCGAACTGTGTTGTTTGAACTTCGTAAGTGTAGACAGATATAAATACGAAGGAGGTACGGCATCTACCCGCGCAAAATAAGCTCACTGTAAAATCCAAGAGTAGCAGCTTTACGCCATTTCAGTAGATCTTCCTCGAGATCATTACGCATTCAGATAGCAAAAGCCGGGCGAATAAATAATGATCCAGGGAGGGGACGAAATGATCAGGGAGGGTGAAAACGTGTGCCAAGGCTGACAAAACCAATAAGAGAGAGAGAGAGAGAGAGAGAGAGAGAGAGAGAGAGAGAGGAGAGAGAGAGAGAGAGAGAGAGAGAGAGAGAGATACTGTGCCAGAAACTTCACTAGTTGGTAAAAGATTTCGAAAACTTCGGAGAAGAAATATCGGATGATAACTTGTGCTCCAAAATTTATGACGCCATTTTGCCTCATTCAATCTCGATCGCCAAGGCAGCGAAGTTTTGGAGAGGGGGAGATATGATAATACATATAAATAGTAGCAAGACGTGTCTGGAAGATTGATGTGTGTAACTTTAACTGACCTCCTTGAAATGAGTGAAAAAATTCTCGATTGAAGATATACGAATTTTCAGTCAAAGGAATTTAGGGATGAAATCTTAAACATAATCTTCCTTATGGGTTATGTGACCCGCTGTCTATATAACCCCAAACTGAACCACCTACTTTACTGTGCCTAAACAACGACGTGGAAATAATACGCGGAAGTTTTTAAGATTTTTAGTAATCAATCTTTCCGAGAAAATTTTTTAGTTGTTTCATTTCACCATATTTTTAATATCGTTCTCTTGTCTGGGGTTCAGCTGCATAGTCTTATCTCAATTTTCTTGATCTATTAAATACTTTATCCCTGAGAAGATATTAATAAATCTCTGACAGTGTCGTTGAATTTATTTTTTTTTTTCCTGTTGCGTAAGATTTTTCACAATACGGACCATCGTTTGCATTCAGATCGATCTTGGCGGACTGGACCTTTCAGTACGGAATACTAAGTATTCAGTTAATTCTAAGTCTTGCAACCTCAATCATATGTAACAACACCATCCTAGAATCATTATTTCAATAGTGACCTAAACGTAGAATGATTTTCCCTAATCTGGGTGTTTAAATCGGTGGCCCTTCAAAAGTTCAAAATTCTTGCTGTTTATTTTGTTTAGCAAACTTACATAATTCTTGTTTCATAATTCACAGTTGACTTGTGTATCACTGCTGTTGCTGTTCTTGATATATTTCAAGTTTCATTATTTTCAATTTATAGTTTATTCGATGCTCATATATTTACTTTCAACTCTGTTGATTTCCTTGAGGTTGTAGCATTCTCCATAGAGGTTGTAACATTCTCCATAGAAGATTGTAGCTTGGCTTATGAAAATTATAATAATAAATACCTTCTGTTTCAAGGGTTGAAACAGCGTGCTTTGGGTAACTTTAAGAACGATATGGTTTAACTCTATCGAATTTTTTTTTATCTGCTCATGCAACCAACGGAAAATTAATTGTAATAGACTTGCAAGTATACAGTATAAACTAACGTAAATACAGCTTTACGAGACTGAAGACACAACCATGAAATGATCTATCACTCTAAATCACTCGCGGAGAAGATCATAAAAACAAATTGCTCTCGTGCATCAAATTGATATATCTAAGAATGTGTGGTAAGTCCTCACTACTGAATTCAACAAAATTCGTAAAATTCGACAAGGAATAGGATAAGCATGCCATCCGACTTATCATATATTAAATTTAACCCTCCGTTTAACTGCTTATTATTTACTACTTTCCAGATCTTCTAAAAATGACCCAAAAATAATGCTAATATTAAGATTAAAATAATTCTTATTGTAGGGACTTGAATAAGCGTGGATATAACGAAATAGGAATTACGGCACTTGTGAGGAAGAATTTGATAACCTGACTTAAAAAAAAAAAAAAGAATGAGGGTTATAGAAATATTCAAATAATGAAGACTTTTCGAATCTGGAATATTTTTCTATGGAATTAGTAACCAAATAGAATGGCTCTGACAAGAAATATTGGACCTGTTAATTTTCGGCGAATTTTTTTTTTTTACTTTTTTCTTTAATTCGTATTGAATTGGAAGCAGCGGTGCTGAGAGAGAGAGAGAGAGAGAGAGAGAGAGAGAGAGAGAGAGAGGAGAGAGAGAGAGAGAGAGAGAGAATGTTTTGAAATGTTGCGAAAACTATATGCGAAAGAAAGATAAATGCAAACTTTTAAATCAGGTTTCCACAATAACTTCACCTATATTCGAATAATCTATCTACTGCAGTTGCTGTAAATATGAGATGTGGAGTTTACACCAGTAACTGTCTTTAGAGGACAACTTTTTATTTTAGTTAAAATAAAATAAAACCAGCAATTACATTAAAGTAGCGAAATATTCAATATTTTTCAGTTTAGTTAACTTTCGCATTTTTACTAGAAAATAGAGGAGACTAAAACAAAGAAATTACAGGTTAAATTTGGCAATTATTCTACGATTAAGAATAATTCACATCACCAATTTTCATTTCCGATAAACAATTCTTTGATCACATTTTCAATCAGATGGTCTACAAAGCACAAATTTGATCTACATTTCATCAGCAAACCTTGTTGAGATACTGACTCATATGTCAATATTTTAATGTATTTTTTCAAGGAAAAAGAGAATATATAATTATAAGAAACTCGAATAATTACCCCAAAAGACTTAATTATATCTATCGCTTTCAACTCTGACCTTTCCAAAATAGGTTTCATATTAAAAAAGAATCGCAACATAGCTCTATCGATCGCAAGCAGCAATAATAAGCTTTCTGGTCTTCGTTATAATTAAGAGCTATAATTAAGAGCACACTGTTTGCAATGAAAGACTTATTTTAATATTATTGTTCTTTTCTTGTAGTTTTTCTTATTTCCTTTCCTCACTGGGCTATTTTCCCTGTTGGAGACCTTGGGGTTATAGCGCCGTGCTTTTTCAACTAGGGTTATAGCTTAGCAAGTAATAATAATAATAATAATAATAATAATAATAATAATAATAATAATAATAATAATAATAATTGGGGCTAAAAGCGTAGGACTTTGTGCAAAGCGATTCTGTGGAAGCTAACAAAAATGAAATAAGATAATTTTAAGATTGGATAGTAAAATTAAGACAAAGAAATGCCAACAAATGTTTTATGAACACAGAATTAAAAAAATACCATGATAAAAATTAAACGCAGAGACTGCGTGGGAGATTGTGTGTGTGTGTATATGTATGTATGTATGTATGTGTGTATATATATATATATATATATATATATATATATATATATATGTATATATATATATATATATATAATATATATATATATATATATATATATATATATATATACACATATATATATATATATATATATATATATATATATATATATATATATACACACTGTCTATGGATGTCAGTTTATGAAAAATGATCTTTAACTTGTCAAATATACTAGCAAGAAAAAAATTACAAACCAGATTTGATGAGAAGGCACTATTTCCAATTGAAAAAAAAAGCTCTAAATAGGGAAAAATAGACTTTTTCTGAATAAAGGCTTGAATAAGGATAGTATCAAATGCAATGAACTTTTTTTTCGGTTCCTTCCGGTTTGCATTTTATCATGCGTATGGTTAATCCATAACTAGCGAATACATAATGCCAACTTCTGATATGATGACCCACACTTTTATGAAACTTCCAGTTTTTCTTCTTTTTATCTCCTTCGATCGCAGGTGATGTACGCTACACGGTTAATCAATGTTTTTCTGTACTCAGTTATTCACAAAGACGTCATTTTTACTTGCATATAAAAAGCAGCATACCTTTCTCGAGTGTGCTCTCACACGCGCACGCAAAACACACACATGAACAGCCGTGTTTGCAGTCTTGGCGACATCATATGATGTAGACGACGGAGGATAAACGTGGAATAGGACCCTCTTGGGAAGCGCATCCCTGCTAAAGATGATCCCTGGAGTGTTTGTGCTTCCCCAGGGTGAAGAGGAACACCAATAACGGACTCTAATCCCCTCAGTAAATATTCATCTCTCTCTTCTTGCTTGGAACCGCATATGCTGGTAGCATTAGCTTCACGGGTCGATCACTCTTACTGTATTCCTTTCAAGGACTATTGATTGCAGGCTTCAGTTCGGAAGCAGAAGCGTTAACCGCGTAGGAGGAATTTCAAGTTTCATGTAGAACTAGAAGGCGTGCACATTTGGAGAGACATAAGGACAAAAAGACACATATAATATATCATTCATAATTGAGCGAACCTGAAGACCTCCTCATTAGATCAATGGCAAAAATAGACGGATAGCAATAGAATATACTCTGGAGAAGTGCCGTCAAGTCGAAATCGATTTAGCGTAACGATTTTTGTCTCTAACTCTTCTGTTCTTCAACGGTCGATACTTGAGCTGGAGAAGGAATGGGGAGACCAGCGAGAGAGAGAGAGAGAGAGAGAGAGAGAGAGAGAGAGAGAGAGAGAGAGAGAGAGAGAGAGAGAGAGAGAGAGAGAGTTGGGAGGGGTTGAAGAAAGGGGCGTATGACTTCTCCCCCGCACGCAATTGCAACTCCCTTTCGCGTCGATATACCAACCTGTAATTTTCATGTAGTTGGGTATGATCTAGGAGTTCTCCACCGAAAGGTAACTGCACCTACTGCTTTCATGTAAAACTGAGATTCTCTCTTTTTCTTGTTCATCTGTCTTAGTAAGCACATCATTTTATGTATTATGACAATCAGTAATTACAAGGTAGTGCACCATCTAATATCGCTGGCATCTTTATCATGGTAATTTTTCGAGATCTGAAATTCGACTGCATTCTTTAAATGTAGTTTGATCTACAAACGCGGTCTCGTTAACATATTTCATCTTCGAGTAATATGATTTTGTGCTGTCTTATTTCTTCATACGAATTAGGAACACTTCAGAGAATAAGACGTTGGTGACTTGCAACACAAATGTAAAAAAAAAAAAACCGTTACCCATAAATGCTAGTAAAGGAAAGTTAATGGGATATAGCAACCTTGAATTATAGTACTTGGTAAAATTCTGTCTATATACATACACGTCAAAATTAATAGAATTTCAAGATCATTTAATCTTTTATGCACCACACTATGCGAACATAATTATTGCCTTTGAAATAGATCAAGTTATGAATTTAGTATGAGATAGCATTTGTGTCAATTAATCTAGTGAAGTTTTCAAAACTATATGCTATCTCAAATCATCACATAGCAATAATTAAAACAAGTGTCAGTATTGCTGTTGAGCATCTTATTTAAGTTCTTCAAGTTATGACTAAGAGAGAGAGAGAGAGAGAGAGAGAGAGAGAGAGAGAGAGAGAGAGATGCTCAGCAGCTTATTTCTACAAGTTCTTCAAGTTATGAGAGAGAGAGAGAGAGAGAGAGAGAGAGAGAGAGAGAGAGAGAGAGAGAGAGAGAGAGAGAGAGAGAGAGAGAGAAAGAGAGAGAGAGAGAGAAATTACCCATTAAAACCTTTCACGTATAAAGCATAACCGGTAATAAAAATAGTTACGACCATAAAAGCACAAGAAATCTGGCTAACTATGGAAGCGTCTATCATGAGAACAGTGAACGCGAGACGAAATAAAGAGCTGCGACTTTCAGATAAGACGTTTGAAGGAAACATGAACTTTGCGGAGAGAGAGAGAGAGAGAGAGAGAGAGAGAGAGAGAGAGAGAGAGAGAGAGAGAGAGAGAGAGAGAGAGAGAGCAGCCGTATAGAGTAAAGGAGAAATGGGAGAAAAGATGGTGACGTAGGACACTTGAAAAGGAGTGCCAGTGGAGAAAATAGAGAGGACCTCGTTCTTTTGCCTCGAGAGTTGTTCACAGGAGATATATGACGTCAGCAAAGCTATTCCCCTTGAAAACTGCAGATTTCGACTTCATTAACTCGAGTTCTCTCTCTCTCTCTCTCTCTCTCTCTCTCTCTCTCTCTCTCTCTCTCTCTCTCTCTCTCTCTCTCTCTCTCTCTCTCTCTCTCTCTCTCTTCTCGTTTATAGATTTTTTTTCCGCATACTATTATTCCCTCTTGTTAGTAACCCTTACCTAATCCATCAAAATTTTTCTTTTTCAAAGAAATCTCTATAGTTTATCAACCTACATGTCTAGCTATCTAGATAGTTTCTATATCGGTGATATATGTAGGTTAAGTTCCACTGAATGTTTCAATTACGTTCAAGATGAAACATACAACAGTTCAGTTATGGAAAAATTTCTGAATATCACGAGGATTTGGATTTCATTAGGATCAACGACACCAGAAGCACTTTTCCAATGATTCCCTGTGATTTGCTCTCTCGGAAAGATACAAGGCTTATGTTGCCAACCTTTTTTTGAGTATACAGAGAGAGAGAGAGAGAGAGAGAGAGAGAGAGAGAGAGAGAGAGAGAGAGAGAGAGATATTAAATAAAATTTAAAGGAAATAGACGAATGGGATGATTTACTCCGAAAATAATCTGTAAAATGCTGATTAAGAAAGTAAACAAGACATAAAATCAACAATTAAGTAATGAAGAGAGAGCAAAAACGAATTTAGAAAATAGAAAAAAAATGAAAGAAAAGACAACGACCACTTCCTCTGACATGAAAATTTCCATAAAGAATGGCAATTCTTCAAAAGATATATAGTTAACACTATTTTAAAATATATATATATATATAATATATAATATATATATATATATATATATATATCTATATATATATATATATATATATATATATATATATATATATATCTATATATATATATGTGTGTGTGTGTATGTGTGTGTGTGTATTGGTACAAAACTCTTTTATGAATATCACAATATTACTGTCATTGTTGAATTAGTACAACTAAGAAAAAGGCATTGGTCCTATAAACTGCAATGGGCTACTACCGAAAGCCATATGGGGTGATCGCAACTCAAAATCTAATCATGAAAAGATGCATTTGGGAATAACAAGTTCTCAAAGTGAAATTTGGTATTATAAAGTGGGAAAAATGGTGTTCTATCGCTATAACGATTGAATTAATACTCAAGTACTCGGAAAACTAATCTGCAACCCATAAGGCTGGATTGGACCATTGACATTTTGAAAATATCTTTGCCAATGAAGCAGTAATTGAATTACACAAAATAATGTGTACGAAAATAAATCTTAAGACAAAATGAGCATGAAATGCAACCGGAAAACTAGAAGCTAGTGATTTCTACAATAAACTAATTTTAGCTTTACCGGAGTGCTGGGCCATAAATAGTGGAAAATTGATATTTTTCTTGCCTGATACACTCCATAAGCCTCATATAGTATGTCATTCGGTGTGTTATTAGTGACAGAAAGAAATGGCAACAGGGATTTCTTGGAATCGTGGTAGAGCGTGGATATAAGCTTGTTTTATTCTTTTTCGATATCACCACTTTCTCTGCTAATGAAGTGTTAATTGCTTTTCTCCTTAAGTTAAAGAAAAAAAAGTGTGAAGAAAAGTCAAAGGATAGGGAACTCCTCCAATGAAATCACTTCCGAACATTCATTTTTATCTTGCCTATCTTAGTGGTTTGCAGTTAACTAGTAGCTTGTGTCGTTGCTGGCAACCTTCAGATATTCAAACGTCAATGCTCGTAAAGAAAGTCGTGGTCAAAAATGGGAAGTATTTGCTTACCGTGGAGCCTTTCAACGTGAAACTCAGCACTAAAACGCGAACACACATAAAACAAGCGGGGAGTTAATTGCTTAGCATGCACGTCTGATACTACAATCGCCATTAGCAGTTCTATGGTACATAACGAAGACGAGTTTGGCAGCTTACGATCACAATTTGGGTTTGGTTTTAGAAATCAAATCAAAAGTATTCTCTGGATTCTGATCAGAAATAATAAAGATGAAACAGAAAGGGGGATGGCTTGCCAGTATAACGTTTATAAAACATCAAAAGGTTGAATCTGGACACGAAAAAGACTCGCAAATCAAAGTACGATAGGGCTTGGGATCAGGTGCACCAGAATGTTCAAATTGGTATTTTTTTTTTTAAACTGCGGGAAAAGTTAGTCGCACATACTTGTTTTGTTAAGGAAAATTGGTCTTCCACGTCACTTTAATTATGTTGACTTTCTAGTGTTTTTCTTTTCTGATATCACTGTATAAAAAATTCTATAATTGACGGTTATTCCTTATTTTAGAAATAAGTGTTGACATGTAACGAGGTGGGGACAATGTACTGTATAGCTATGCAGAAATACAATCGAAAAGCATAGAGTGGAAGAATACGATATGGTGGGAAAATTGAAAAGTTTCCATCAAATATACCGAAACAAATAAAAAGGCAATACGTACATCACGAAGGGCCATTTGCATATCAGCAAAAATACGAAAATCCAAAACAGCGTTCCGCCAATTAAGCTTCCACTCCAGATCTTTTTTAAAGCAACTCATGTATTAAAATGAAATTTATTTTACATAACAATAACCTATTTTTGGACAGCAATTACATGCGGGTCATTTTCCATGTCATTTATTCTCGATAGAAAAAATAGTTTGAATTTTTTCTCTATACAT
>NC_090746.1:79928574-79931074 GCF_036898095.1 Palaemon carinicauda
TCCTTCCCTCGGTCATATAAAACCCCATGGTTGAGTAGGAGCAACTCAGGATGGGCTCGGTACCTTAAATCTTGTGCTTCTTTTGAGATTAGCAGTGAATCGTGTATCTTGTGGTCATTCTACGTGACGAGAGAGAGAGAGAGAGAGAGAGAGAGAGAGAGAGAGAGAGAGAGAGAGAGAGAGAGATAAAATCTTTGGTGCTCATTGCGTTTTCAAAATTCCTTTCATCCTGGATTAAGCCATCCTTACCTCCACTGAAGTGAATGTATTTATTATAAATCAGTCTGTGTTTGTCTGCCTCTCTGTATGCTATTATCCTGTTCATACGCAGAAGATCTGAATGCATCTGTGAGAAGATACTAGCAATGCATTCATTTGGTGACTTACGAAAGGAGTTGTGTAATAAATAATTAAGAGGGAGAAGCATTTTCTAAAACTAAAAGCACGAGAGAATAAAATCCGATCTTTTGAAATCATAATATTTCTAATCGCCAGGTTCTCTTTTCGAAGAGTATGTATAAATATAAGGAGAAAACGTATTTGCAATATTAAATTTCTTCACGTTATTGTTAGAAAAAGTGGACATCGTACAAGTCTGGGCTCTTCCACAAGCAAGCTAATACCACAGAATCTATTGTTTAAATTCTATTGTTAGAAATATGAGGGATCTCGGATTAACTCAAAGAACATCATAACCATAACTTCTGGTCGTAATTTCAGAGATGGCAACTGGATAATCTTACCACAGAGCAGGTTTTGTATAGCATAAATTTAGTAAATGATTATGAAATGACGTACTGTTGTTCTGTACGACAAATACAGTAAATGACTAAGATAGAACAAATTGGGTTTTCTGGTATACAACCTTGCAAATTCTACCATTCAATATAGAAGTGAATTGCATAAAAAAAAATATATTTCCTAATATGAAATTTTTTTTTACATGAAAGACAAGAACAGAAACTCAGTTTAGAAATGAGTATCTTGAATGAATGAATGATTTGAAATTCTCTGGCATCCTGACATCGAAGGTCATTGACGCCGAAGGAGTATCTTGAAAGTAAACATGTTAACGCTTTAACGAATCATTCATATATGATCCTATGTGTTTTTTTACCATTAAGACAGCATAATATTCATTATCATATTCACATTATAACGAGTGAATCAAGAATGAACCTAGAGTGCCAACATATTTTACAGCATCATCAGCTGTCGACCCTCTTCACTCATAGTGTGCTATATCACCTTAATCTCAGAAACCTAGACCCTTTGAATTATCTATAAAACCACGTGTTCAAAGGTCCATCACTGAGTCTACTGTTTTATATTTTTAATTTTGCAATGAGTATTCAATGTATGGACTAAAGACTGATGCCGCCGTAACTTTATGGCTTTCTTTATACGTGAGTGAAATTGTTTTTTCCCTTGGCCTTGCAGTAGCCATAAGGAGATTGCCACGATACATAAATAAAGTTTCCTTTGCAATTTGGGGAGCATAACATTTTCCAAAGGGTCCTTAAAAGCCATCCTGCCTTAAGATACGGCACATAGTGTTCAAGCCAAAGGCACTCCAGGTCCTGGACAATATCCAACTAGCACCGCCTACTACTAACGTAGGAACAGTAGATCATTATTTTACAAGTCATACACGCACATTTATATATATATATATATATATATATATATATATATATATATATTATATACCTTTAAAGTCTTTGAATTGATCATTAATTTAATAAGTTTCAAGTGTATCAATCGGAATCAAATAATGTAGGAAAATCAGTTATGACGGAAAATCAAATAACATCACAACAACAACTGAGTCGTCTCTACAAAGTTTTGCAATAGGTTATGATTATTTGTAATAAAAAATGTGTTGTCCAGTATGAAAAAAATACACGGCTGTTATCCAATTTCACAGACAAACCGTTGCTAATAATTAAGAAAGACCACATTAGAGGATAAAGATATGTTTACTAAAACGCAGTCACACACACAGAGAGAGAGAGAGAGAGAGAGAGAGAGAGAGAGAGAGAGAGAGAGAGAGAGAGAGAGAGAGAGAGGAGGGTGGGGATTTTTGTTGTGTAAGAATACGTATTGATTAAACATAAAGATCAACTTCCGTAATTAAATGAAAGCATCATAGGAAGGGAATGCTAATCTATGAAAACCTTCCAGACTACCCACTTAACTCTTATTTTAGAGATTATAATCTACCCTTGGCCTCAATAGGTAAACTCTTATATGCATGGAGATATAATAGGAGTTATTACTATGCGCTAATTTCCGACAAATTCCCTCTTCGCAAGGTTACTGAAATGACTCTGAATGAGTTACAAGATAAAAAAAGCATATTGAACTATTTAAAGAATTCTTGGCATTTATTAACTCGTTACCAAAATACAAAGATTAAAGAACTTTTCTTAGAATGAATGTGTGAAAAGACCAATCGTAATAACAACAAAGTAAAGGTGATAACTCTCCTTACTTAAAG
>NC_090746.1:79959777-79962277 GCF_036898095.1 Palaemon carinicauda
AATCTTATCCAAGAAAACTTGAATGATCATATCGGACTAATTTTGTAAGAAATAAAACATTAAATGAGGTTCGAAAATGAAATGAAATACAGAAAATACAGAATTCATGTGATGAACAACAGAAATATACGCCATGGCGATGAAAAAACGTAGTTATCAGAACGAGAGATTTGACCTTAGTAGTTGATGAGAGAGCACGAGGATAATATAAGCAAATTCTTTGTGCATATTAAGATTGATAAAATGAGGAAAATACGGTAAAGATTCTTTACTGCGTAGAAAAGTGGAAATACATCAACGCCAGATTTTTCTCTCAAAAATCTGTTTTAGCTATCTTGTCTGCAATGCAAAGATTGAGAGCAAATATCCAGTCTAAAAGAAGCGAAATAAAAAAAAAATCTCAAAGAATCAAACTATTACTGAAAGTAGATGCCAAGTAAAGTAAGATTAACTTGATAAAATAACATAAAAATAAGTATTCCATCAAGTAGATTTCACTGAATATGATAAAAAAAACCTGCACTTGCAAAGACAACATTGGAAACAATAACATTTACGAACTTCCGAGACAGACATAAACTTGCAGGGAAAATAACTTTTGTTAAAACAACACTAACTGAAAAATAACTCGAATCTGACTGTTAGGAGAGGAGAGCCATTCATCGTTAAGAAATATTCCCCAAGATATTTTGAGCAGTTGGTTATTTTGTTTCTAAACTAAAGAAAATTGTCTTATTACAAATATATTTTGGGATTCGCACTTAACGGAAAGGAATAACAAAAGACATATGATGGATATGAATATTTTTCAGTTAGGGCTTTACCGAACAATTTGACTTATGACTAAAAATCGACTGATATTCTGCATAATTTACAGTCCAATTATTCCTGAATTCTAATAAAACAGATCTGTATATTTCGAAAAGGAAATAAATTTCACTTTGTTTTTTCTTTCAGATGAAATTAAGGGTATGACCTTCACAGGCGTATTTGCATGTATATGAATAAATTATTACGGTAATTTCTTTTAAAAAAAAGTTCAAAATGTCATGATATGAAGATAAACCCGCGTTCAAAGTGAAATAAAGTAGAAAGTCGAGGTAAACGACGTGTGGGACTTCAGCTAATATCGATGAGGCATCTCTTATGCGGTGGTTATCATTAATTCAGGTCAAAGCGCCGCGAAAAAAAAAGAGAATCAAGGACACTCTGTATATTGAAAAATATAAAATAAAAGCCAATATCATGAGCCAAATGAATATTCCAAGGGCCATTCGCATTCCAGCCATGTTTAGCTTAAAATGGATAATAAATTTCAGAACAAAATATGAATGCCAACAAAGATTCAATAAAAAAATATAAAATAAATAAAAAAATTTCATTAATCAGTGAAGTTATATGTATTAAAATTGCTGAAATATATTATAAAGATTCAGCGAGAGAGAGAGAGAGAGAGAGAGAGAGGAGAGAGAGAGAGAGAGAGAGAGAGAGAGAGAGAATGTTCCTCTACGAATGAAAAGAGGACGAATCAATTCTTATCAGCAAATGGGTTACGGTATGTTTTCCATTACACCATAAATAACTGACGTCTAAAAATAGGTTGAAATTTTTATTCTAATTTGAGCGTCGTAATACGTTTTGATAAATCAATTTCACGAATATATATAGACGAAAGTTTGTATGTGTTTAATGTTTAGCATGTTTCATTA
Organism: Palaemon carinicauda; assembly: GCF_036898095.1. Classification (NCBI taxonomy): domain Eukaryota; kingdom Metazoa; phylum Arthropoda; class Malacostraca; order Decapoda; family Palaemonidae; genus Palaemon; species Palaemon carinicauda. The sequence continues at coordinate 79,961,487 of NC_090746.1, forward strand.
TCTATTATTGTAAATAATTTTCACAGAACCGGACATGCAGTATAGTAAATGTGTACACGTGTGCGCGCACACACGTAAGTACACACACATACATATGTACGTACGTACACATACGTACACACAGATATATATATATATATATATATATATACACATATATATAACCATAGGTGATTAACCAATTATACATTTCTCCACTTAATTTAATATGGATTTTTCAGGAAAAGGGCTTAAAGATACATCGATAGATATATACGTGCGTGTATGTCTTAATTACCTACAGGAAGGTTGAAAGAACTGTTCTTACTCTTGGTCATAAATTTAGTATTTTACGCTTACGTGCATTTGCTCCACAAGAGGAAGGCCGGAATCATAATTATCTCAACAGTATATCATAAAAAAGGAAAAAAAGAAGAACGATTGTAATTCTATTAAACAAACATTGAAATGGACTTTTTGGGGTTATCTTCACCTCTATATATATATATATATATATATGCATATATGTATATATATATATATATATATATACATATATATATATATATATATATATGAGCTCTCTCGATACACTTGAATATTATTAACAGAATGGCTTACGTTCGACACCAGAATTGCTTTTGAACCCAAAGGGAAAGGAATTATGCCCGGCTGGACTAGGAGAGCTTAAGGAAATGAGAGGAAAATAATAATGCACAGTATCATACTCTACCTAGTGGAATGATGGGAATTCTTCCTACCTCCTACTCATGCCCATCCCTATTCTTCTCTAACATAACACTCGAAAAGAA
>NC_090746.1:79967277-80002277 GCF_036898095.1 Palaemon carinicauda
TGTGTACGTGAAGCGGAGAAATATATTAATGACAGTGACATTTTGTTTCTAATTTAGTATTCGCGATTGCAAGGGTCTGAAAGGCAATGATAGTGGAAGTTGCATGTAACTTCAATACAACAGACCCAAGAGCGGGCATTCATATGGGAGTGTCTCCTAATCTACCAGCGTTAAAGCGAATTAATTATTGATATTGGATTACTTTCCAGATAAGACTAGTAAATGTTGTCAAAAAGATGGTTGGGAGTTCTGCTGCATTATTGGAAAAAATAGTACATTACTTTGGGATTTTTTCTGCTTACAAAATTAAATCATATTTAAAACAATTACGTAAATGTTTAGTTTTGAGGGAGATTAGTTTACCAAACTTTTAACTGGGCTCCACAATGTACTAAAAAAGTTGGAAGACCAAGACCCACATGGCTGAGGACTATCAAGCGTGAAGTAGGCGAAGATGAATGGAGAAATATTGATTTAAAAGCTCAAGATAGAGACGACTGGTGAAATCTAACAGAGGCCCTTTGCGTCAATATGCGTAAATGATGATGCTGATGATTATGATGATAAGCAGATTCAACAAAGAATTAATCATCTCTTCAAGTTATAAAGTATTTATGATATAAAATAAATATTTTAGTACACTTTCCTGTATGCTACTACTAATGGTTTCTTATGCACTTTTCATACCTTGAGAGAGAGAGAGAGAGAGAGAGAGAGAGAGAGAGAGAGAGAGAGAGTTTTATAACCTTCAACAAACTATAAAATCGCCAACCCTAAATAAGAACGCAAGTACCCTCACCAGAGGAAGGATGAAACCCAAGTCGTCAAGACCAGGGAGTGAGATCGAAGAGAAACAAAACACGCCATTTGAGCGTCATAAAAACAACTATTTCTCATCAAGTTCAGCAATATTCTTAGAGGCAATCTGGAGAGAGAAAGATTTGAGAAACCATTGGAAAAAAAATAAATAAAAAAAAAACCACCTCGAGGCCAAAGTTTATGTGCCCCTCTGGAAATCTTTGCTTCCACTGAGCTTTCTTTTCCTAAATTCCTTCATGTCATAAACTATGGTAACACTGACTGTGTTATATGGTAACACTGGGAACACTCAGACATCCAGGCGCCATAGAACATCATCGATCTTAACCACATCCTTTTTTTTTTTTGGTATTATCATCTCTCTCTCTCTCTCTCTCTCTCTCTCTCTCTCTCTCTCTCTCTCCACCAAAGAAAAATCCTAAGTGGTCAAAGGATATTTGAGATAATTATTCTATTCTAAGGACGTAATTAAAACTGGAAACCAACCAGTCTATTTCCGTCCACTTCACCATTCGACGCACGTTGAACTAAATTATAATGTCTCATCGAGCATTAAACACCGACAAGGGCTTCGAAATAAAAAGGCGTTCATTACACACACGCTGAATCAAACGATTAAATATCCAAAAGGAGTCGTATTCATTAAAGAGAAAACGAAAAATAAATTTTGAAGCGAGAAGGGGATCAAAAGGGGAGTTTATGAGCAAGTAGTCATTAAACCCTTATTCAAACAGTTTACACTCCACAAAAAAATTTGGCTTTCACTTTTTAAAAATACATCTATAATATAAATGGTAATGTAAAACAAGTACAATACAGAATCACGTTTTTTTTTTTTTTTTTAGTAGGTAGTAGGTTGGCCAGGGCAACAGCCGCCCGTTGAAATACTACCGCAAGAGAGTTATGGGGTCCTTTGACTAGCCAGACAGTACTACATTGGATCCTTTTCTCTGGTTACGGTTCTTTCTCTTTGCCTACACATACGCTGAATAGTCTGGCCTATTCTTGGCAGATTCTCCTCTGTCCTCATACACTTGACAGCACTGTGATTATCTTCTTCACCCAAGGGGTTAACTACTGCACTGTATTTGTTCAGTGGCTGCTTTTCTCTTGGTAAGGGTAGAAGATACTCTTTAGGTATGGTAAGCAGCTTTTCATGAAGGACACTCCAAAATCAGACCATTGTTCTCTAGTGTTGGGTAGTGCCATAGCCTCTGTACCGTGGTCTTTCACTGTCTTGGGTTAGAGTTCCCTTGCTTGAGGGTACACTCAGGCACACTATTCTATCTGATTTCTCTTCCTCTTGTTTTTGTTAAAGTTTTTATAGTTTATATAGGAAATATTTATTTTAACGTTGTTACTCTTCTTAAGATATTTTATTTTTCCTTGCTTACTTTCCTCACTGGGCTATCTTCCCTGCTGGGGCCCCTGGGCTTATAGCAATCTGCTTTTCCAACTAGGGTTGTAGCTTAGAAAATAATAATAATAATAACAATAATAATACTACTACTACTAATAATAATAATAATAACAATAATAATAATAATAAAAGTTAAGGCTTCTCTAACTGCCTTTTCACCCCTTGAAGCTGATTGGTTGACCATGATTTTACACATTTGGTCAATTTGAATAGATGTCCCATTTCTCTAATTTCAGCAATGAATATTTTACCAAGAGGAAATAAAAGCTTTGATGTTTAGATGCTTAACTTCAGGAATATATGCCATGAAATAGAAAAACATGTATTATATACATACAATATACATACATACACATATATATACATATATATATGTGTATATATATATATATATATATACACACACATATATATATATAGATATATATATATATATATATATATACACACACACATATATATATACATACATATAAAATATAGAAGATCGAGAGGGAGGCAGAGAATTAGATGGCGAGATAAGGTGAAAGACGATCTGAAAAGAAGAGGTTTGGTGGAAGAGGATACCTTTGATAGAAGGCCTTAGAGAGAGAGCATCAGGCAACCGACCCCTTAATGTACAGATAACGGTGGGATCTAAGATATATATGTATGTATTATATAAATATGTGTATATATATATATATATATATATATATATATTGCGTAAGGGGAGTTGAATCCTACTACAGAGTGGTTCCAGTAAATCAGCTCCTCTAGATCACGTCGATGTGAATGCCTGAGACTATTTCACAGGTACTGAGACTATTTTCTGCTGATCTCAAAATTTTCTTTACTATGTACTAATGCCTTTTAACAATCAAAATCATTAAAGTCGTTGAGATTCGGTTTTACTAAAAGCAGTTACGTTAAAGACGCATATATATTCTATTTTGACAGTTGATACAGCTTATGGTCTTTGAATTTAGGCATGGACCGACATAACTGAAACTAGTTTTTTTTATGTTTTGTTCCTATTATTGTTATTCATGCTGTTCTTCCAGTTATTATGGTTATTATTATTGATATTATTCTTATGGTTCTTGCTGATGTCATGGTTATTACATTTGCCGTTATTATGGTTTTTAATATTTGTAATAGTACTGTTATGTTTTTTTTATTATACGTATTCGTGCAATGGCCGTTGTTATTTCATGATATTTATAAGATCATGGGCTAATAATATTGAATGAGTTTATGCCTACTGATACACATTAATATAAGAACAAAACGAACATCTACCCACTGTTGTTGATTGACATTTAGAATATTTCATAACAATAAATTAATGTTTTAATCACGATAATGCTATCCTAACATATTCTCTTACAGATCTGAAACAAAACGTCAAAGGCTAAATTGAATTATTGTGCAGGCCTATGCTCCTAATATTCATTGAAAATTTGAGAATTAAATTCGTAGGCTACATCATGTTATTACTTCACTATAGGTGATTTTGATGTCTATACAGTTCTAACCAAACAATTATATATATATATATATATATATTTATACATACATATATATATATATATACATACATACATACATATATCCATACATATATTACATATATTACATATATATATATATATATATATATATTACATTTGAAATATAAGGAAGTTCTAAGATGAATGATTCTCACCATTTTGTATCTGACTTAATATGCCTAGGCTCTCTTTGAAGAAATGAATTAGATATAATATTTTAGGACTGATCATGATTAAAAAATGCATAAATAACTCGAAATATTTAAAATGGCAATACTATACACGTATAGACATTTTAGCAGAGATAATTGTAATTTTCATAACTTCTGTGACAGAAAATCTTTGTTATCATGCGAGGAGACCACATCACCCGACGGAGACAATTCCATATTGGTAATCATTTGGACGTGTTTAGAACAGTGACGTCATTCCCCTTTCGAGAGCTGACCAATCACAGAGGAAGCTGGTGTGCAGTGGTTGTGGTTATACAGAAAAATCTCGTGTGGTTGTGGTTATACAGGAAAACCTCGTGTGGTTGTAGTTATACAGAAAAACTTCATGTGGTTGTGGTTATACAGCAAAATCTCGTGTGGTTGTGGTTATAAAGCAAAACCTCGTGTGGTTATGATTATACAGCAAAATCTCGTGTGGTTGTGGTTATAAAGAAAAACCTCGTGTGGTTGTGATTATACAGCAAAATCTCGTGTGGTTGTGGTTATACAGCAAAACCTCGTGTGGTTGTGATTATACAGCAAAATCTCGTGTGGTTGTGGTTATACAGCAAAATCTCCTGTGGTTGTGGTTATAAAGAAAAAACCTCGTTTGGTTGTGGTTATACAGCAAAACCTCGTGTGGTTGTGGTTATACAGCAAAATCTCCTGTGGTTGTGGTTATAAAGAAAAACCTCGTTTGGTTGTGGTTATACAGCAAAACCTCGTGTGGTTGTGGTTACACAGCAAAATCTCCTGTGGTTGTGGTTATAAAGAAAAAACCTCGTTTGGTTGTGGTTATACAGCAAAACCTCGAGTGGTTGTGGTTGTGAAGTAAAACCTTGTGACACCTACAATAGTATTGAAAGCAAGAAATTATAGGGATGTTTTCTTTGCGTTTCTGAGACCTTCTCAGGACCTTCCAACCAACATTTTTTTTTTCTTGTCATTATAGCCATAGATATATTTGAATTCGACTAATGAAAGAAACAACTTTTACTTTTTCACCGCCACCAGTAATATGAAAGACATACCGAAAACGGGTGATAAAGCCTTTTATCAAAAGCATATTCATATAACAACCCTGAAAAATGAATAAAATATGAAAAAAAGTCATATTGCCGAGATATATTCAAAGTTTTTTTTTCTTTTATCTTAACACGAAAACAAATTCTAAACCCGTGGATGACAAAATTATCTGTATAATACAAAAAAAAAAAAAATATCTTTTACTAGATTCACTGAAAAATAGTTTCTATCAATCACGTCCCCAGAAAAAAAAATACGAAAAACACCAGGTAAAATATGGATATCAGAATCCTTTCATTTTTTTAATCACATGACATCCACGAAAGCACACAACCTAAGCCACATCAGATACTGACCTCTACTTAATTTTTTTTTTTCCTTTTTGCATTTACCGATTTAAATGCGAGATGCGTGAAACTTCGTTGCCTTGGATACCAGCAAAATGAAAGAGCTTCAGGTTCACAAAAAAGGTTCTAATATTATCATTATTATTAATTGCTAAGCTACAACCATAGTTGGAAAAGCAGGATGCTATAAGCCCAGGGGCTACAACAGGGAAAGTAGCCTAGTGAGGAAAGGAAACAAGGAAAAATAAAATATTTAAAGAACAGTAAAGATATTGAAATAAATATTTCCTATATAAACTATAATACCTTTAACAAAACAGGAAGAAGAGAAATAAGATGGAATAGTGTGCCCGAGTGTACCCTCAAGCAAGAGAACTCTAACCCAAGACAGTGGAAGCCCATGGTATAGAGGCTATGGCACTACCCAAGACTAGAGAACAATGGTTTGATATGGGAGTGTCCTTCTCCTAGAAGAGCTGCTTACAACCTGTTTTGAAGATTATTTAATACATCATATTTTGCAGGGACTTGTGCCAAAAATTATCTGTTCTCTATAACTCCATCCTTTACATTTAAGTTGAATTTACTTTTTCCATCAACAACTTAAGTTGACAACAGGGATGTACAATTTTTACCCTTACTATGGGAATCGTTTATGTCAGTTTCTTTTATTCATACAGATATTTTGATTTACATAGGCAATGCTTAGGTTATATAAACGTAGTTTTAAGAATAACGAAGAGAAAGGAAGAAATTTGGTTGGTAGGTACTTCTAGTTACATATGTAAAGGTAGGTGTATGCCTGAGTTTTGAGCACAAAAGGAAGAGCCCGTGGCTTGTACCTTATGTGTAAAGTCCCTCTAATAACAGTAGCAGTAGCAAGGAAAGAAAATAAAACAGATAAGTACTAGCATGAATATACGAAGAACTAAAATAGAGAACTGATCTCTTCACATAAACATTGGTAGCTGAAAACGAGTTATCACGGAAAGATGCCGAAATTACTACAATAAAAAGGTGTTGAGGGGGGGGGGTGTAATTAGTTGAAAAATGTAGAGCTCAAGCGATCTAGTACAGAGAATATCTGCCAAAAAGTCTTTTGATACTAATGTTTGTATCTTATGATTCAGTATAAAATTCGGAGGGGCGTTCAAGATTCAAGAGGAGGTTGGATTGATGGGATAGCGAAAGTGAAGGAACCCAATCCTTTCAATCTCGAAGAAACGTAAAAGATGTTAAGAGTTGACGACCGTGTGAAGAAGAACGACGGAGTCAAAGTATATGAACTAATAATCGAATGCACATAATAAAACAATTATTAATAAACATTTAATTATGCCTGTCGGTCTGACTATTGCCTCTATCATCCTTCCTCTCTCTAATGGCAAAGTTAATTTCTATCTAATTAACTAATGTATCTTTCCGTAAATATTAAGCACAATCCAAAGCGTATGTTTCAAACAAGTACTCCTCTCTCTCTCTCTCTCTCTCTCTCTCTCTCTCTCTCTCTCTCCTCTCGTCTCTCTCTCTCTCTCCTCTCTCTCTCTCTCTCTCTCTCTCTCTCATATTGACTTAATTACCGAAGTAAATTAACCATACTCTCGCTCATCATACGTTTTAAAAACATATGTACTTCGGTACGTAGTTTGTTTGGTTCAATTATATACGGTAATTCAGTCAACCAAATAATCTAATTACTTCGCCTACCTTTACTCCTTTGCCTAAATAAATTAACGTTATTTGTTCTATGAAAGCGGTTATATTCATTAAAAATAAAAACAAAAAAACATCACTATCTGTACCCACACGCATATTCGATTCAACGTTTTGAGTTTTTAAGTCAAGTGACACTTGATCGGCTTATATCAACATATTCTTTTGTTGTTCTTTTTTTTTCACGATTAATTTTCTGTGTGCTTGAATGAATAACATCAACTATCTCACTTCTTATGCAATGAAAATTTTAAATACGGTTCCCGTTTCATGCAATTATTCACCACCCACACACAAACACTCACGCAAATATATGTGTGGGTATGCGAGGGTCAGAAAACGCTATTTCAATGAAAATTATGAATACTTTAAGTAGTAAATAACTTAAAAGATGTTTAAGAAATAAATCAAACTTTTTACTAAGAAAGATATAATGTAAAAGGGGTGTAATTGCCGTAACATCTTTTTATGTATACCAGGCTCTAAATATACTAAAAAGTACACAGACACTAGTAAACATTTGTTAGGTCCCTGTCTTGTTATATAACAAAAACTTCAAAAAGCCTATTAAAAATAAAATATCCTCACAATCAATATTCACAACTATGAAATTACAGCTTAAGAAAGAATGTGTTCCACATATCACAAATATTTTCCCTTGAAGCAAACAGTCTTCCTACGATCCACACAAAGACCATCAAGCAATAGCAAGGGAAATGTATGGAACTTACGCGGCGCCGAAGAGTTGAATCCTGAATGCAAGCCACAAGAGGGAGAGTGTGTGCTTGAGTCGAGGTGAGGGTGCGGGATAGGGGGAGGGGAGCCTGGCGCCAGGAGATAGGTGGGGTGTGGCATTAAAGGGCATGGAGTGCCACGCTCTGGAAACTGGCTCTGGCGCCAATTTCAACTACGCCAGCTCGATACGGAGACATGGCTTGTCTTCCATTACACATAGCAGACAGATAATGGAGAAAAATCTTATTGACAAAGATGCATAAAATACTTAATCAATCCTAATTACACGAAATATAAGTCGTACATAAACTAGTACATTAATGTCCACTTCCCATTTCCTTTATGTTCGACAAGATGAAATCACAAAGCGTCAACCCACGCGCTATCCTTTACCTTGGGGACATTGTCCTACGAAGGCTTCTTTTATGAAGATGTAACTTAAAGGAATTCTGACCATCTAGAAACTAAAAAAAATACTGATTCCTGAGATATTTAATTTTATATTCAAATGGAAAAGCAAATTTAACTGTGATTTATGAACGCTATATCTCAGCTATCGGTACAACTTAAAGCAGAGAGAACGACCAGGCAACATGGAGAGAGAGAGAGAGAGAGATGAGAGAGAGAGAGAGAGAGAGAGAGAGAGAAGAGAGGAGAGAGAGAGAGAGAGAGAGAGAACGCTTGGTTGCAAATGCTTGTCAGCCTATGCACAGGGAAGAAAGTAGGGGGCGTGGCTACTGCTGCGATAACTATGGCGCCAGGACACCTCCCCCACTCAAGACGATCCCTCCCTCCACCCTCCTCCCTTAAAATACCCCCTCCCTCTTCTCCCTTGCATATATAGTTCCATAACACCTCTCTCCCGTCGCTCAGTGGAGATGCTCCTCTCTATCTCCCTTTAAGGCATCACAGATCCATTAAGCATACACAAACGCAACCTAGAATTCTCTCTCTCTCTCTCTCTCTCTCTCTCTTCTCTCTCTCTCTCTCTCTCTCTCTCTCTCTCTCTCTCCTCTCTCTCTCTCTCTCTCTCTCTCTCTCTCTCTATAAAAATATGAGAAAACCCCCCTTTTTAGTATAAGAAAAAAGGCCGAGGTTGACAAATCTTCTTGCCTAATGACCCATTCTACAAATGACTTTGATATCATAGAAAGAAAGTAAAGCGTCACTATTGGTCTATATCATAAAAACTGGACTGAATCCAGACAGCCATTTCAGATAGAGGTATTTTTTCAGGTAAATATCTGTATGATCCCTTTCTTATTAACTGCTAAGACTGGACAAATGACTCTCTCTCTCTCTCTCTCTCTCTCTCTCTCTCTCTCTCACTCTCTCCTCTCTCTCTCTCTCTCTCCTCTCTCTCTCTCAAACAAACAAACAAACAAATGAACAGTCTTGACAATATGCACGACAACTCTGTACTCAACTGTAATGTATTTCTATCGTTATAAACTAAATATAGGAACACAAAGCCAAAAGTTTACGATATTTTCCATTGAAAAAAATCAATTTGCATTTAACATATCTACGAGCCGGTCTAAGGCTAGTTATTTCTTGACTCCCGATTCATCGGATCATATTCTGCTCTGATGAGAGAATACTGTTTAAAACTTAGTTTTTTTTTATGTTAAATCTACTTTCAAATCCACAGTAAAAAAAAAATCTAACATGATCAAGGCACGGAATATTTCAGTTATGAGCGTCAGAACAGAACATTGAATAGTCTACTCCACAAGCCAGAACAAAGCTTTGAAATACACTGTATACCTCTACAGTAGATGACCTTTAAGTAAGAAAACATTTGGAGTCACTCAAGAATGAGAACAGTTCAAAATTTACACTTTTTTACCTAAGGTAAACGAGAATTTCAAAATTAGTAATTATTTCTCAATTATTTAGTAAAACATAGGCCGTTTTCATATTCCATGTGCCAATTGAGAGAGAGAGAGAGAGAGAGAGAGGAGAGAGAGAGAGAGAGAGAGAGAGAGAGAGAGACAGAGAGAGAGAGAGAGAGAGAGAGAGAGAGAGAGAGAGAGGATCTCTAGTTTGTGTTCAACATACGGGAACAGGTTAGCAAACAAACGCTTTGCCATATCGATCCAAAAGTGACATACTGAAATAAGAAGGGCAATATACCCGTCAGAAATAAAGGAGAGAAAATGCAATAAAACCTTACAGTCATTTTTGTCCATAACGGCCATATTTCTCAAATATCAGGCAACGTAACTACTGACGATATCGTTGAGAGAACCGAAGCTCAAGATGGAAAAGTGAAGAAATTGAGAAAGTAGAACAAGAAAAATCTCAGCCTCTCGACTACATCTGCATCATTTTGATGATAACGGTGAAACTTATTAATTTGAAACTTATAATTAGTTCAGGAGGAAGATAATTTAAAACGGGTTTTAGAAAAAAATGATCAGCTTAATAATACAAGATTAATTAATAGGGAGTCCTTTTAAAAATTTTAATGCACTCTACACTAACTTGAAGAGACTTAAAGGATACTTTTTTTTCCACTAATTTTTCATGTATATTGGTGTGTGTGTGTGTGTTGCGTGTGTGTGAATAGAATGACTTAACTTGATTCCAGTTTTCATCAATCAAGCTATAAAACTACTCCTCATGTAAAAGACACTAATTCCTATTATTGTATGAACTTAATTTTTTTTTTTATTAAACAGGATTTACTAGTTTTAAGGAAAAATAAATTGAACAATAATAAGGAACCCAAACGATTCATTATATTCAATATGTTCAATATGACAAAAACTTATATAAATTCTTTTTCACTGTCAATTTCCTATTAGAGATAGCTATAGTATAACATCGAAATACCTTTTTTTGCCTAGAGAGAGAGAGAGAGAGAGAGAGAGAAGAGAGAGAGAGAGAGAGAGAGAGAGAGAGAGAGAGCGAGAGAGAGAGAGACGTAAAGGTGATGTTTATAAATGGTAGCCCTGTCATATGGGTCGATTTTTTCTAAAGGAAGATTAGATTATTAATCTCAAATGCGGCTCATAAAAAATCATTTTTTTTTTTGTGAGGGAGGTAAATGTATCACATATAGTATCATATGTATGTATTCTATATATATATATATATGATATATATATATATATATATATATATATATATATATATATATATATATATATATATATATATATATATATATATATACTGTATACACGTCTGTATCTTAATACTAGTTTGTTATTGCTTGTATGAATACCAACGCTTCTATAAAATTGTAGCTGTCAATATTATACACAATCCTTTAATAGGAGGATAAACATATCAGCCCGGGTGCTCGATAAAATATGCAGTCGGTAATTACAGAGAAAGAAATATGAAGCAGATTTGCCAGTTCACGCATGAAAGCATAGATAGATGCATTAGGGAAATCTACAAAACTGAAGCCTAAAAAGTAATAAGTTATAATGCATAAAATTCTGTAAATTTCTTAGTAATTTTTCCAATTATTATTCAAAGGACTTATTCTAAATATCATCCCACCAGACTATGTTCTATCTCGTGAACTCTGTTTCTTTTTCTCTGTATATATAAGGATAGGTATGAGACGGCCTATTAGTACATTTCCATACTCAGTGAAACAATCAAAATAAAAAGTACCCTCACAAAAGCAGCATTCCAATTTGCAATTTCTTCAAGCATAACATTATCATCGGCATATCATAACATTCAGGCTTTGGGAATACACGTGTACATTGTGGTACAAAGTATTAAAGATAAAATTTGTTTCATAAAAGATTATTCAGTTACATAGAATGCATTATCTTAAATGTGAACATTTCAAATGCTTGATTTCAGGAATTTTATAACTGAAGAGGTTGCAATGTTTGTGTTTTACGCATTATAGTATCTCACTGCTGCTCAACTTCACAGGGAGTTGGTTCTTCATGAAAGGGGAAACATTGATTTTACCCTCCTAGAATAAAATTCTGAGAAAATTAAAGCCTTGAATACTTAAAGTTAACTTCGTAAAAAGCGATATAATAGCCTCTTTAAACACAATAATTCATTGTTGTAATAAAGTCCTATTTTACAGAAATGATTATGAAAACGTTATTTGTACAGTATTAGGTCTGTAGCGGGCATATACACAAACTGGCTTTAGAAATACGTAATCAGAGTACTTGATTGTGACTAACAACAAACACATTTGTCAAATCAAATTGTAAAAGTTGTCGCACACTTTACCATCAAATTCCCAAACGTCATTTCATCCCCATCTAATCTTTTACTATTCAACAGTTATGCTTCCTTAATTAAGCAAAATCTGAAATTTAAAATGTTAACTACATATGATCATAAAAGAATAGTTTGAACGAATCGTATGGTGCCATAATTATAAAAACAAAAGAATTCAAGTGATAACACTAACACCAATAGCAACAAAATCTCCTAGTTAAACTTATTCAATTAGTGTGAATTAGTTTCTTTGTTATCAAATCGGTCGTTGTGTATTTTAAGGGGAAGGTTCTAATTTATTCAGACAAATGTTTCAACAATAAAAAAATACGAGATAATTTTCATCACAATTCTCTCTGATACGAGATAATTTTCATCATAATTCTCTCTCTCTCTCTCTCTCTCTCTCTCTCTCTCTCTCTCTCTCTCTCTCTCTCTCTCTCTCTCTCTCTCTCTCTCTCTCTCAAGATATAAAACTAAACATTCAATTGAAATTCTACTAAATAATAAAGGAAGGAGGCAGGTGAGGACGGTGGTCTGGTTATCAACTAGGGTTAGCCAGCCACACCTGCGTGGAATCTAGGCCCATCGCTGGAACACCCTTGAGACTCGCTTCCAGGAGGCTTCAAGTGACATTCATCGGAGGGAAGAAGTCACGTCTCACCTGAGCCCAGACCCTATGACTGGAATCCACAATGAGCCTCCTGGAAGTTGAGAAGAAGGGGGAAAGAACCGACTTCGGGCTTTGGTGATGCAAGGGAAGAATCTTTTATAAAATTAGATTTTAGAAAATGTCTTCTTTTTGCTTCAGTTTCGATAATGGATGCCATGATATAATACAAGATTTCTCAGTCTTTTCTTCCCTCCTATTTCTCTCTTAAAATGTATGTATGTATGTATGTATGTATGTATGTATGTATGTATGTATAGATATATTATATATATATATATATATATATATTATATATATATATATATATATATGTATGTATATATACACACATACATATATATATATATATATATATATATATATATATATATATATATATTATATATATATATATATAAATTTCTTTATATATGTGTATACAAATAAATACAAACAGAGTCCTTGAGACAAAACTCAAATGATAGCCATGTGTTACAGACTTAGCAATCGACTACCAAAGATGGGTTGATTTACATTCTAGGAATAAATAACAGGAAAATGTATATCAAAGTTAAAATCAACCTCCATCTCTTTTGGTGGATGGGAGAATTAAGTCAAATGCAAATTAGAAGCAGTTACCACACACGAATTTCCATAAAATCTTTATTCCTAAAGGAAAATTAATTTGACACCTACAACTCTTCATAGATCAATACTTTGAAAAGAAAGACTCTCGTGTTTGTGATGAATATCTTTTCCATATGCTGTATGTATTTCTAATTTAGCCTTGGCCTTTACAGTGGGGCCTTTATTCAGTGGGGATACCTTAACGTGGTGAAAGGGTTTGTGTATCACCATGATCATCAAAGCTATACTAGTCAGAGCTACCCATTCTTGACTGGTTTGCTGTGAGCAACCAGACTGAAGTCTTCCACCATCACCAATCAACAATGGCCAGTGTGGTGATGATAACTGTCTTAACCCTACACATGAATAAGGACATGTCTGAGGCCTTTGTCCTGTTTGGACTAGAAACGACTATATCTGTTGTTGTTTAGAGTGGAGGTGAAGATGTTAACCTTATGACCTGTGATGGCTGAATGGGATGGATTCGCCTATCAGACTGAAGTCTTCCACCATCACCAATCAACAATGGCCAGTGTGGTGATGAAAACTGTCTAAACCCTACACATGAATAAGGACATGTCTGAGGCCTTTGTCCCGTTTGGACTAGAAAACGACTATATCTGTTGTTGTTTAAAGTGGAGGTGAAGATGTTAACCCTTAAGACCTGTGATGGCTGAATGGGATGGATTCGCCTATCAGACTGAAGTCTTCCACCATCACCAATCAACAATGGCCAGTGTGGTGATCTGTCTAAACCCTACATATGAATAAGGACATGTCTGAGGCCTTTGTCCCGTTTGGACTAGAAACGACTATATCTGTTGTTGTTTAAAGTGGAGGTGAAGATGTTACCCTTCTGACCTGTGATGGCTGAATGGGATGAATCTGCCATTCAACCAATCATCCATCAGAAATCACTCAAAAAATGAGCATCACCAAATATTTAAGAACTTTTTCATCTAGGCCACTTCACGGAACAACCTGGACCTAATAATAATGGAGTCAATTTCCCAACACCAACAGCAATCAAACCTGGCAGAACGACGTACGAGGTCTCTTGTTTGATTTTAATTTATGCAAGTGTACAGTGTTGGTACTCAGAAGTTTTGTTTTTCTGTGTTTTTATATATCATATTCCATTTTCTTTTCAGTTTCCTTCAAATAGTTATGACTTATTCGTTTCAATCTTGTATCAATTCTAAGAACATATAGATTTAGTACCAGTGAATTTATATTTAATCCTGATGTTCAGGCTCACACACACACCCACACACACACACATACTTATATATATATATATATATATATATATATATATATATATATATGTGTATATATGTGTGTGTGTGTGTGTGTGTAATTCCAATATGCCAAAGAGAGAGAGAGAGAGAGAGAGAGAGAGAGAGAGAGAGAGAGAGAGAGAGAGAGAGAGAGAGAGAGAGAGAGAGAGAGAATGTCTATAGTTTCAGCATTCGTCATTACATCCCAGTCAATGTAGAAACAACCTGTCTTCCTCCACCCCCAAACCCCTCCACACCAACCCCCTCAGGAAAGTGCCTTACAACTACCTTTGAAGGTCTTCGTCAACACTGGCGCAGAGAATCACTTCGTAATTGTGACCATCGAGTTCCGAAGTATTGTTGTTTATTCAAGGCTCGGGGTCTGTAGGCTTCGTCTCTCACTAATTGGTAATCATTAGCATTTAGTTTATAGTTAATTACTTTCATGACACGCTGGAAGTGCAGTACTGCTCGGTTAGAGAAATTCTTTAGTTACACTAAACTGGAAATTATTTCACAGACAAGAAATTTTTCACTTTGGTGGTTTCGTTTATACAGCATATATCCCAAAGAAAATAAAAACAAAGTAATGGACTTTCATATAATAAAAAATGAAAGCCATCTTTTAATAATAGATAAAGTACGCTTACTAATAAACATAAGCATAGACAAGTGCACACACATACAAACACAAACATAGGCATCACGAAAGTTCAGTCTACTAACATATAATCCTAAGCAAACACGTTAAACCTGTGTCATTGCCCACCAAACGTAAAATAAATTCCCCTCCGAATAATAACTACACGGGGGAAAAGCCAATGGCAAAAAATCAAACGAAGACAAAAGGCTGTATGAAGGCAGGGAGGCAACACATGGTGTAAGCAAACAGAGAACGGCAGCTCTCAAAGGAATTCTCTCCGGAGTTTTAAACCAAGATCCGAATTACAGTCTGCAGGGGGAGGGGTGTTACTGACGAAGCGGGGAAAGCCATCCGATGGAATAGGAAAAAAATGAATAAAGTACCCCTCCCCATCAGGAGAGGTATAAGAAAGTAATATTCGCTGCTCCAACAACTTTGCCTCAATGAACACAGTTCCTCTAGGTACACATGGAAAATCCCTGCTCGTTCTTAACGAAGCTCTGTTTACTCGCCAGTGAGAGAGAGAGAGAGAGAGAGAGAGAGAGAGAGAGAGAGAGAGAGAGAGAGAGAGAGAGAGAGAGGTAAAAAGGGCGACGCTAAAGCAATGAGGCTGAGTGACGACATAACGCAGCGCTGGAGGGAGAAAATTTAGGTTAGTGTTGACATTCACATCGCTATTTTATCCTCTTTGAAGTCGGGTTATCAGATTTAGTCCAAGAAAAGAAATTTGGTATGAAGAAATACATCTGTTAGGAGTAGGACAAAAACATAGCGAGGAAGAGAAATGAATGGACATACAGGTATTCATCTGGCCAAGAGACTTTGCACAAAACATGGTAAGAAATTCTTAGATAAAAATAAAAAGTAAATAAAACAACCAGTTGTACGTCAGTCGAAATAATATAAAAAAAGACTAAAGTTTCAGTGACTCGTTTCAAGATTCAAGCGAGTGTTAATAAAAAAAAGGAAGATGGATCCACCGAAGTAACAAAAGCAGAGAAAGCCAGAATACTTAAGCGTGAAGCAACTAACATATTTTCAAAAGTACATGTCCTTTTTTTCTACTGCACAATGTACCTGCTTCTCATTACAGGAATGTTTGGCGGCAAATCTAACATTAACTAGAATATGATTCAAGCTCTTCAGGGTTTATTAAGTGAACTGATACAGTTTCAAATACATATCGATGAAATTACTTTAGATTTTATTTTACAAACCTATGAGCATTTTACGTTTTGAAGGAGGAAAAAAAAAAAAGGTCTGAAATTAAGGGTTTTATGAACAATTGCACCATAGATATCAATAGTAATAAGTTAGAATGTAATCATTATCATTTTGTAGATATCACAACCATAAAATCAATAAGAAATTCCGATCTATTGAGGAAGGAGCACATACCTGAGAATATCTTATCCACCCATTGAAGAGTTTGCCCACATCATAGATAAGCAGAGTTCTTTCTGATGTAACATTGTCTGTTTCTCGAACATGTAATTTCCTGTTGCCTTGAGGTTTTGTATATAAAGGAGAGTGTTCTATAATAAATTAACTCAGTTGCTTTCACACTGTCTTTAGTTCACAACCTTCTCTCGGCCCGCCACAGTACCTTTCAGTTACGTGACGAATTTACATAAATTTATCCCATTTACACACACAAGTATCTCCCCTATATAATAAAGAGCGGGTGTTTGGCTATATATATATATATATATATATATATATATATATATATATATATATATATATATATATATATATATATATATTCGGTCAAGCTCAGCTATCCCCGTTCCTTGGAAGGGGGAGGGAGTAGTCATACACGGGGTGAGAGGGATGCGTGTATACCTATCTGAATATTCAGCCATCATTTTTGACGGTTCACCTATACTAGTGTGTGTGTGTGTATATGTGTATGTATATATATATATATATACATACACATATACTGTATATATATATATATATATATATATATATATATATATATATATATATATATATATATATATATATGTACATTAAAAAACAGATGGATAGTAATCTTTATCGAATTCACTCTCTCTCTCTCGGGGAAACCCCCGAAGGGGATTTATACGGGATGAGTGCATCTCTCCAGTGAAGGATCCAAAATTATGTCTGAATCGATATAAAAGTAGACGGTCGACTCGTGCTTCCAGCTATCAGCCGGCTTTTTTCAGGCTTTTTATTCTTCTATTTTCTTTTTAGCTTCTCTTACAACTAAACCTAAAACTTGTTCCTGCAG
This sequence comes from Palaemon carinicauda, assembly GCF_036898095.1. NCBI lineage: Eukaryota > Metazoa > Arthropoda > Malacostraca > Decapoda > Palaemonidae > Palaemon > Palaemon carinicauda. The sequence goes on from NC_090746.1 coordinate 79,984,759, forward strand.
CTAATTGGAAAAAAAAAAAAAATACTGTGCGTTCTTTGTCGCCCGGGGCTATTTCTCTGACTTAAGTTCTCCTTGTTTCACTTATTAACTGTCTTTTACTTAGGTGATATTGGAGGCTATCCCTATTCTTATTACTTACGCTATTACTTAGGGATATCTTAAGCCCATTATCTGTCTGACTCACCATTCTTTCCCTTTCCTTCCCACGATTTCGAATATCCCTGGGACTTTCTTTTGTAACACTTTCCTCCTGACAGCTACTTCGCTGTCTTTAATTTTTCTTTTTCGTGGACCTAAAGAGCAGTCACCCTACCGTGTTCCTTCTCGCCCTTACACAGCCAGTCATGTCTACAATAGCCCCTATATTATGTTTTCCATAACTTGACTAAGATTAAGGTCTCTCCTTAAAAATACAATCTGTTTTCCTTTAGCATTTTATGTTTTTTCTTTTTGCTAAGATTACATCCTAGGTACCTTTTCCCACTCGGTAAGTCCTATGACTTGAGTCATATTAACTTTCTTATTTAGTTAATTTTCCTTTAAGGGCTACCAATGCAAGAGCTCGTTATCATCCGTACACGTAAGGTAATGACAATGAAGGACCGACCGGCTGATATTAACACAGTTATTTCCTAATACACTGTGCGTATTTCTTTATATTTCAGGTCCATGTAGTTAAAATCTAGATCATCCCAAATACATTGTTAAGGACGATTGACAAGTTTGTAACACGTTACTATGACAAATATGTCCCCAATACACATAATTTTCATACTTTCCGATTTAAGACAAATAATTCTCAACAACGAATTCAATATAATTTGTGCATTTTACTACCAAGGCCAAATTAATTAGATGTTAAGAGCTACTTCTAGTCTTAGATTTGAAACTATGAGAATAACGTAAGATAGTGATGATACAACTGTCACACACACATACACACACACACACACACACACACACACACACATATATATATATATATATATATATATATATATATATATATATATATATATATATATATACACACACACACTGAATATGCATGTGTAAAATTCAGTACAGTAGTAAAGAGGTAAGTACAAAAGGTATCAATGGAAATGTATAAAGAAACTGAATCTAGTAGTTTCGTCTCATCAGGAAAAAATATGCCGATTAAAATAACTGATGAGGGTATTGTTGCAATAAAACACTTGCTCAGTGAACTGTACTAAATATATAATTTCTATCTAATACGTTATATTACTAGCTTTTTCCTTTGTTCCACGGTTATCCTTGAATGAAAAATCCAATTATTCAAACATAATTGGAAGACTTCAACACAAAAAGCTTTTGATGGTAACGAAAATGTGCTCGTGTTTCTAAGGAGTTTTCCTATGCTTTAAATACTAATCGTCTATAATATTATCATTATCATTAAAATTAATAAAAAATCAATAAAATTATTAAAATTATTATTGCCGTCATCGCCGTCGCCATGACTCATCCCAGGGTAAAACTACGTTTTCTTATGTCAATTAAAATTTCGCTTTTAATGCTAAGTAATGATACCTTCGAATGACGTAATAAATACAAATCTTAATAAAAAAAAAAAAACATTCTTCTCAACTATCCTGAATATATGGGAAACCAAGGTATGATTGAATTCATTTGAGTTTGTTTGTGCGTGAGTGTATGCGTATGAGTGTTTGTTCCGTACATACCCAAAATATTTGGTCATCTTTCATATACACAGATAAGCATCTAAGTCAATAAAGAAAATCTAGTTAAATCTTATCTTTCCTCTGAGAATACAAATATATTTATAACAGTCCTATACATTAATGTTGCCATTGTTTCCTTAGAAAGATAGTCAGTGACGTTTCACATCGATTATTGATTCCCTCATTCAAAGTAAATTAAAGTAAATTACAGTAACATTCGCTTATGGGCTGCTAACGCAAGAGCCCGAGTCTTGTTATTGACTTTTACTCTCCACTTTGTTCTCAAATCCTCTCTAGCACCAATCCTCTAACAGTATTTATCTACGACCAAAGACAGAAGACGAGAGAAATGTTCTGACCAGCGACTCCTTAAAGCAGAATTGCAAGAGCGTTCCACCTTCAGTAACGATATGAACGCATTTCGAAGACCGGCGAGATAACATATCTTTCTTATTTAAGTGGGAGCATATCTTCGGAAACTTAATAGTGTCTTAGACTCCACATCCTTGCCTAAGCCTTGAATTAATTTCAAAAGAGCGCTATATCCTCTACGCTCCTATCCTTAATCTCTGGATGTTTTCTTTTCATTTTCATGGATCGCTTTCGAATCCCTTGTGACACAACCTAATTAGGATCCCCCTTCAGCTACGTAATAAATGCGTGTCATTAATTCTTGCCTTATGTAAGAAAAAAAACGTAAAACGAAAAGGAGATAAAACTGTTAAAATGATTACGGGGAGTTAAAATACACGAACATCTTAACTTTTTTATTTTCCTTTCCTATCCCAAATCTTTTCCAATTTCCCTCTTATCATCTTTTATCAGTCCTTTGCATTCCTTTTCAATAGAAAGTTACTAGGGGTACAAAAGGAATAATCGATAGTATTATCTCCCTCGAGTCTTCATTTCCTGTCAGGTTTTGCGAATGTCCTTCTTTGCAAATGTGCAACGCCAATAAATTATTAAAACTACGTTTAATCGCTAACTGACTCTCCCACCTATTTCCTTTCATTAATTTCCTTAAGAACATCCTGAATGACAATAAACAGGAACAGAAATATACAGAATCGAAATGAAATTTGGGACAACGGTTTCACCACTTGTTTATGCAATATAAAGTGTTTCTGTCTTTTGCAACAATTACATATTTTTATCATTTGCATGTCAGTCAACAAATGCAAACAGATTAACCTCAATCTATTCAATACGTTCTTTAAAGAATTTCTAAGGTCACGTGACCTTTTTATCTGCGGAACAAAAGCTTCCATCAAGAGATACCAGACTGTATGTTCAAAGCATTAACCTTTGCCCTTAATTATGTTTAGGTTGTTTATCGCCTTTATACATTGGGTAACAAACAATGTGGATTCTCAGTGAAACATTCATCTTTGGTATGTAGATAACATTAATAACGAACTAAAAAACACGAATTAAGAAGTTTTAGATTTACTAGAATCCGAATTTACATAAATAAGTTTGAAATGAGTCATCAAGTTTCTTTTGGTGATAATATAGAGTAACATAATGGATGACATCGTCAACAGGCTAACCTAACAAATAAGAGTAAAAGTCTAGTGAATTAGTAAGTAATAATAATAATCATTAATTTTTCTTGAAAGGGACTCGCAGACCTATCTAAAGACCTGCCTAGAATCAATTCTGTAACGCTCTAGAAATTAACACAAAGTAATATTTCATTTTCTAGGAAATCAGTTCTGATTCTAGGTAATCAGAATCAGTTCTGATAAGACTAAATCTGCGATATCGCATTCAGCGTTATCAGGTCTAAGAATTAAATGTAGAGAGGTAGAAGAGTGATGTTTAATCCATGACAGTTTACTTTACTATTTTCATTATTATTATTATTACTAGCTTAGCTACAACCCTAGTTGGTGAAGGCAGGATGCAATAAGCCCAGAGGCTCCAAAAAGGCAAATTAGCCCAGGGAGGAAAGGAAATAACGAAATAAATAAAATACAAAAGAAGTAACATACAATTTAAAATATTTTTTCACAGTATAGATCTTTCGTTTATATACTTAAAAAAAACCAAGAATAAGAGAAATAAGGTAGAATAATGTGCCCGAGTGTACCGTCAAACTAGTGAACTCTGCCCCAAGACAGAGGAAGACCATGGTAAAGAGGCTATGAACTATTCGCTGTATGTGTATGCATATCAAACCTATATCTATGGCACTTTACTTTACTTATTGTGTGTTAAATATAATAGTTTGATATACTGTATACTGTACATATTTATTGCGTTTCCAATATATCATAGCTATCCTCTCGGCTTCTTAAATATAACATAAAGTGCAGGCAAAATCAAGTCAAAATACGGATATGCAAATAATATTCCAACCTAAACCCAATTTCGTATTTCCTTTAGGATTTTGTGCGCGTATGCACGATAATAAAGACAGGTTTGTATGTTTAAGTTGGTTACTCGTCATTTAATATCTACATGATACTTTATTGAACTGAATTAACAAAGCAAATAACCCAATCAGAAAGCTGTGGTATTGTTATAGAAATGCTGTTTCCTTATAATGTATGCAGTGTTCTGAACTATCTTCCATCTGTTTTTGGGTACAACGTAACTAGCAATAGCTTCTTAAGATGATTATTAGTACAGATAAATAAAATAAAATAGCAGCACAGTAAACTGGAAATATACAGTAAGGGACTACAAGCATGAAATTTGTCCTAAATCCCGAGATCGTTCGGCTCTACATCTGGGGACACCGATTAACTTTTCACTAAATTTCTCAGCATTCTATTTTTCTATGTAATTGCTCAAGCGTTTCTTGAAAATGGCAGGAGCAGAGGGTAGGAGCTCTTTCGTTGTGCGTGACGTGGTCCCAGTATTATTATTAGCGGTCAATTTACATGGTCATGCTGCCGGCCTGTCTCCCGTTGACATGATAATTCTCAAATTGTTATTTCATGGCTTGTAGAATTGCTTTTTTGATTTCCCCTCCGTTTTTCTCTTCTTTTCTTTGCAATTATGAAAATAGGAAATACTTTTTATTTTTCTGAAATAAGCTTATACGTAAAGAAATATATGTATATAGATAAGAAAGTGACAGGCTTGTCTTTAATAACAAAAAAGAAGGAAAAACATTGATAAAATGAATATGGAATGGCGGATATGTGTATGGTATTGACGTGTAATGCCTAAAAATAGCAGCCGAGATTTGTGACAAAAATGGAAGTGACTGGGCTCAGCACGAAAAGCTTTTATTATATAAGGAAAAGATAAGTGACTTCACGAAGCAAAGGGTGATCGAGTCGATACTTCTTTATAGTGACGAGATACCGTTAGTAAATGCCAAGAAATAAAAGAATCTAGTAATTACAGTAGTACTAGAGCTAAACCCTACTTCACCCTGCATTGAACACCGTGTAGTATCCGGCCCCTCACGGATGTTTTTGAGGAATAAAAAGCTAACATTTACATATCACCAGGCTGTATTGAATCTTCGCTTTGTGTTGGCAAGTTTCCAGTTTCTGTATATAATCCTGCTCTCGAGCAACAAATAGTTCAGTTAAGACCACTACCATGGCATTTCTCTATATTTCTATACCGAGAAAAGGCCTTTACTGGAAAAAAAATCGTTTTTAAACTCTCTCTCTCTCTCTCTCTCTCTCTCTCTCTCTCTCTCTCTCATCTCTCTCTCTCTCTCTCTCTCTCTCCAAGCAGCGGATAACTTTACATAAATTTCAGTTATATCTACAAGGTGCATAGTCTCAAGACATCCTTTCGTCACAGAGACAATACATCGTTTGCTTTTTCCTAGTATACTTTGGAAAGAGAAGAGAACGCACATGGTAGTAATCTTAGTATTTGTAGGTACTGATAACTACTATTCACTTTATCGTCTGACGACACCTGAAACAGTATCATGACGTGTTGGCTTTGAACGCTGAAAAGCATCCTTATAAATGCTGATCTAGTTAGGACGGTTTCTCTAGCAGTTACAGACTGCCATTTGTTATTGTCTGAACTCGCATACGAAGACATAAAAGGTTATGGGCTACTGGCTGTCTCTTTCTAAGTTTTGTTTAGTTTTCACTTGTCGATTATTTAAACTTCATTTCTCCTACACATCACATCATCGCAAAGTTAATTAATACTCATTCAAAGATTTAATTAAATTCATGAAATATAAATCAAAGGAATGCTTTGAAAAATAAAATAAGCGAAAATTCTTCTAATTGAAGAATCTGATGACTTTGACCTCTTCTAAAATGGTAATTTTCTTCTCTGGCACTGTTGTGTTTCTCAGGCGTTTTCATCTTGCAGGCAGTCGACCCACATTCTTAAATACAGCTTTGCAAACATGTTCAATTAACTCGCCCGTGATATATCTTCCCTTTCTTTTCCGCTTCCCCCTTCCTCTCGCCTCCCTTCTCACTTTTTATACCAACGTTTCCTTTTACCAACAAAGCCTTCGCGAAAAAAAAGCCAGCGCGTGCATCTAATGTCATGAATAAATGCATACATAACACACTGGCTATTCTTGTAGAAGAGTAGAAAGGTAAGGCGGACGGTTACAACGACTCCCACCTACTTTTTCCAGCAAAAACAAACCTTACCCGGTTACGCATTGAAGGTGCTAATTACAATCATCTTGTAAGGGGTTACGCCTTGTAACCCTCGTTGATATCGCTGTTTGCCTTTTAAAATTTTATAGGGAATCAGAGGTGTTCATACCTAAGTAAAGTGTCCGAAAAGAAATCTTTAAATTTTCTCGAATTTATGCTACGTAGTTCGAGTCCGGAGGCACACCGAGAGTAAACGAAAACTCTCGACCAAAAATGTACGAACACATTCCATCACACATACAGTCCTTCTTAGAAGAGTAGCTCGATTTAATGCTACATATTTTGTTTACAGTAAGTCCTTTGTGATTAGGTTGCTCGTTCTATAGTTATTTTTCAACGTGGTTGCAACCTGGTTTAAAATATTTCAGGTACTTGAATCATTAATAAAATCATCAGATTCGTAATTAAATCTGAATATAATTTTCATACAGCGTCTTGTTTCGTCTGGAAACTTAACCCTGACCCTCCCGTTAATGAGATGATTCCTATATGATCATTGAACTACTTTCGAAACACTTGAATCTTTCTCGAGTAACTTAACAATTAAGGCCACTCTTCTAAGAATAAAATCGCTGATTCGTTCTTATTTTGTAAAATATTAGAACATTGGGATGGTAGTTAAAAAAAAAAAATCTGTATGTTCCGATTGTTTTTATGTTTATATCTAGTGGACGAATATTAAAAAAGAAATAAAAAAAAATCCTTTGCACATGTAATCTTATACCTTACTTTTTTCTGTTAGTAACAAAATAATCCCATTCATTCTACAGCCCAAAACAAGCTTTATACTACGTTTCCTAGCCTATTATATATGTTGTTCATAATTCTAATCAATTTGGAAACGGTGTTTGTTTTTTGTACGTTATCCACTAAAAGCTTGCAGGTGTTCTAGCAAAGCCCTATCCTGTAAGAAAAAAAAAAAAAAAAAAAAAAAAAAAAAAAAAAAAAAAAAAAAAAAAAAAAAAAAAAAAAAAAAAAAAGAGAGACAAGATTTGTTACAAAAAAATAAACGCATCTGAAATGATCTTATGGAATTATAATATAAGTCTTGAACAAATTCCTTTTGATAATAAAAACATCGATAAGTGCCGAGCAATATTGTAACTAAATGTTATTTTAACTACAGTCGGTATCAAATTCTGAATGTGGAATTTTTTTTACACCTTCTCCTTTTCTTTTCTAAACCCTATAACATAACTGTTAACGAGACAGATGTGTCAACACTCCAGAATATGTCTTGTGAGCAACTGATCCGAATTTTCGTAGCTATGGACTTTTCGATTATCTGTTCCATAAAATGAACATTTGTACCTGTCGAGAAAGTCATAATTGAAAATAGATATTTTGATAATCTACCTACTTCTAATAACACTAAACTCTTGAGTATCAGGACTGATTTTCGCCACCTCTCTTAGGAATAGATATGATAACACCTTTGGAGGAGAAAGAAAGATGCCATTTCTAACAACTCGTGCACATTTTGTCCTAGTAGACACTTTCATTCTAGCCGGAGTTTCTGCTCATTTAAAACATTAGAGCAAGCGGCAGCACTCTTGTGAAAATCTAATTAGAGAGATTTACATCCTCAAATATTGTTCCTGACTATTACAAAACAGCAAAGCTAAAGGCAGCATGTTTGTAAAAGGGAAAAGTGTAATATAAATTTTTACGATGAAATATTAATAAAGGCAAAATCATCAAGATTTCGTAAACAATGTTGTTTATAAAGCCCAAGATCATCGATCAAAAAAAAATGTGTTAAAAAAGCATGAGGTATGTATGAGTAAACCACAGTGACTCAACTATTAAACAAGTACGACAGGTTCCAAGAACAACATAACAGGAAGTTCTGTGTATTCAATAAATAGATTGCAGTTTCAGTGGTAGTAGTAGATACGCCAATAATAATAATAATAATAATAATAATAATAATAATAATAATAATAATAATAATAATAATAATAATAATAATATAAGGGTCATTTGGTATCACCTTGCCTCTTCGATCCCAAAGATCAATCATTTATTTTTCTCGGTGGGATTTCAACTCATATGACGTTCAATTTTCTCGATTAACACGCCAACACGCGCACTCTATTAGGATAACTCCAGCAGAGATGGCAAAGGCAGCTATTACGAAACTACGGGGGGTGGGTTGGGAGATGGTGCACGACTATATTATTTTTATGTGGGAAGCAAAATTTCATTGGAAACTATTAGCAACAATATACATGTATTTAAGACTTTGACGTTAAAGGCTCCTCTTTCATCAAACATTACATGATTTAGCAAGATATTTCTATTCTACTATTTTTAGAAGTATTAGAAGAGAATTTAGAGGTATTAGAATAGAAAGTATTTAATCAGTTTGTAAGATAGGAAGTGGTTTATCAACTTCACATCTGTTCATTGTAAGAATCTAATCCTCGTGTTACACCTTTCTATGAGAATACATTTTGCGGAAAGATTCAAGAGCTCTGAAGTAGACATTTATAGACTATGTTCTTATCTGGGATGGAAATATTATTCACTAGACCTCCAGCAAGACAAAATTCAACGTAAAAAATACCGATGATTAAAAAGATTCAAAGAAATGTTGAAAGAATGAAAAATACGCCACACCTAAATCACAAAAATTACCCCCCTCAAAAAAAAAAAAAAAAAAAAAAGAGAAGAAGAAGAAGAAGAAGAAGAAGAAGAAGAAGAAGAAGAAGAAGAAGAAGAAGAAGAAGAAGAAGAATTCCAAGATTTCAAAGAAAAGCGAAATGAATGAAGATTAATAGTGACAGCTCTCCAGTAACCCCTAATGAAGGAACATCAAATCACATTTGATTAACAAAATAAGATAGTTATTATTCATCATTCCTCATTCCCCCTCTCATTTTCACCAGTAAACATTATGACCCCAAGACCACTGGGTTTTGAAATAAAATCTTATTAGATATAAAAGTATTTCACATAAACAGACTACCCAAGTATGAGTGATGATGATAATTCACAGTTCATAATAAGGAATTATTTGCGAACCTTGAAGCATATAGAAAATTATGTTCTGCTGGAATATAATTTCCATTAATACCACGCGAGAGAGAGAGAGAGAGAGGAGAGAGAGAGAGAGGAGAGAGGAGAGAGAGAGAAAGCAAACGATTCCCTTTACTCAGGAGAGAGAGAGAGAGAGAGAGAGAGAGAGAGAGAGAGAGCAAATGATTCCCCTTGCTCCTACCTTTTCCTTTACCCATTGTCCCCCTAAACTGCTTCTGGAAATTCAATAATCCGATGCTGTGTCCTTATCAATTCACGTCATCATGATTGTTTCGTCAATAACCCAAATGATCCAACAAGATATTGGTCTTTGGGAAACCCGTCCTGTCTCCTCTGAAATTTTTCTTTTTTCTTTTCGAAAGCCATTTGTTTTGAAAGTTGGTATGTCCTTATTAATTCCAACATAAATCTAAGCTGAGTGTGCTTACATCTCCCAACAAAGCTTGGAGAAATATAAAATTATTCACAAAAGTGGAGAAAAAATGAATATAAAATAACCTCTTTCTGACTTATGAATAGGCAAATAAATTAACATAGTTCCTCATTTATCTAGGTTCCTTCTCCTTGAGCTGATGATTTTCACCGTACTATTTAAAAAAACGTAATTTTAATACAAAATTCTCCGTAAAAATATATTCTCATTGTTATTATTTTTACGGGTTGGTGACGATAATATCACTCCTTTCCGTCAATATATCCGTTTTAAAATGGTAAAAATCCTGGAATAAATGTTGCCGGGGATTTACCGTTTTTTTTTTTTTTCTACGACAAATTTCTAACAGTGTAATGTTCACCAAGAAGTGTCTCCTCTTTAGCCCTATTTTTCATTATTCTTTAATATTTCTTCTGTTTCTGTCTTTATACCCGACAAGCTTTGGATATTTCTTCCTTTATATCTAAGAATATTAACCTACTTTCTCACGGGCTAATTAATTGCAATTGTTCGGTTTCCCTCCCCAATTAAAAGTAATTTTCATCAATTTCGGGATAATCTTTCCAAAATTACAGTTAATTAACCAAAATATACTGTGCATTTCGCTTTCGTGCTCCCTAGCATAAAGACCGCAGCCATTCACGTCTCTCTCTCTCTCTCTCTCTCTCTCTCTCTCTCTCTCTCTCTCTCTCTCTCTCTCTCACCGAACCGATAAAAATCATAATTTAAAAATAATTTCTATAGCTTAGAAAAGATATATATGAAAAAATAAAATTCCACGACCTTTCCCACAGAACAAACATCAGGTCTAAAGATCACAGATGAATAATGATGAACTAAAGACTCGTAAATAAAGAGAGAGAGAGAGAGAGAGAGAGAGAGAGAGAGAGAGAGAGAGAGAGAGAGAGAGAGATTTTCACACTAGTAAATACCGGAAAAGAGGAAGTGGTACTTCTATCTTTAAAGTTCAAAGGTAACTACCGAATTCTCATGCAAAATATGCGAGTGTCTAGACTCAAGCGGCACAGTAATCATACATACTGTATTGGCTAAAATTTACTTAATCTTCCAGCATTCTTCAGCCAGGGGGGCAACGATCTTCTGGCACAACAATAATATTGAATTCCCTTAGAAATGACTACTCAAGAAGCAGACACAATAAAAATTTAGTCCTGCAATTGGACCTAGAAATTTCTCGTAATGGTATTCATAACTCATAAAAAAAGGAAAAAAAGACTAACGAGGTAGACATCAAACATGTCAACATCTCATGAATAAAACACTTTTTATTGTTCCACCTTTCAGCATTAACATTTTTGTGATATTCATCATACTCTTTGGTACTTAACGATTAACTCTTACCTATAGAAAAACAAAAACTTCATTCAAGAGAAATTTACAGTATCTCAATTTATCAGTCAAAGGCAAACAATAATAAAAATTCTATATGCAGAGAGCAAAATCGAGAGAGTTGGTTTTGACTTTGCTAAATATTTAATATTCTATACTCTTTTTGGGACTCAGAGAGAGAGAGAGAGAGAGAGAGAGAGAGAGAGAGAGAGAGAGAGAGAGAGAGAGAGAGAGATGGTGGTCTATAAGATCATGGCTATGTAATATCCACAAAAATGAGAACAGTGAAGTACCAGCAAATGACACAATTACAAAACAGGACTAGTCACAATCGATGTTACAACAGGGACAACTCTTTCACCAAGTCTGGTCATTCTCATGATATAAGACATGTATAAAGAAACAATAACGATCCAAACTTATCCAGAATAAACTGGAATATCAAAGGCAAAGTAGCAAAGAGTTTTACCCATTTTGAAAGGTGATCAATACATAATAGTTCTGAGCACCATGAGCATCAATATCTTCCAGACATTGTGAGTATTGTTAATTGGACTTGTAATAGACAGCTGCTAGTAAATACGGCCAGTAAAACGAGTTCTGTGTTAAGTAATCTCACAAAGAGAAAATAAAGAGTTTGCAAAACCTTTTTTAATATAATAAAGACAGACTCTTAAACTATTCTTATTTGATTGCAGATACGAGTATTACTTGGTCCAAGTATTCCTTACCAAATAAAGATGCAGTTTTATAATATAATGACACTCGCATATACTTGTGAGCTAATTACTATATCGTTTGTTCAATACGATATAATTACTGATTTAACATACATGTAACGAATGTAATCCATCAACGTTGTAACTAAGTATTATTTTAAGTCTTAGCAGTCAAGAAACATAGGTTATTAGCATCGTCAAATACGGGAATCCATAAGGGAACAGTCTGGAAAATCTATATCCCATGAATTTTCTCTCTCTCTCTCTATCTCTCTCTCTCTCACTCTCCTCTCTCTCTCTCTCTCTCTCGTTAAAGACACTCAATCCCGTATTGACCCAGCCTCATTTCTTCCCCTTCAAGGAGACACTCTAGTATATAGAACGGTGGAATGGGAGCGCTAAGACCAAGACAATGGCTGCTGAGTCAATTTTGCCAATAGTACTTGAGACATGTATAGGTAGGTGTCATCATCAGGGTTCAAGAAGCTCACCCTCCTCCCTCCCAATACCTCAAGTGGATACGCAATGGATAATGACAAGGCATAAGTAGTACCTCATAAATAATGTGATTTCCAGAGAGAGAAAAAAGAAGAATATTGTGTAATCAACTCCATTTTAATGGCAGGAAGAAAAGTATGAAATTTATTCATAACGCAATAATAGTGAGATTTGGGAGAGGTTGAAATATGAAAATATTAAACTTCTGTAAACTACAGTTCGATTTCATATGAACAAGAAGGTGATGGTACGTCGGTATGTCTGGGTTCACGTTTGTAATAAAAATCTAAAGAGAGAGAGAGAGAGAGAGAGAGAGAGAGAGAGAGAGAGAGAGAGGAGAGAGAGAGAGAGAGGACTTTTATTTGCTTTCTTCAATATAGGCCTAACTTCGTCATATAATCCAGCCAAGAGCCTCACTCTATTTCCTACATTAAGAGGAAGACCTAAGAGGGATAAAGTAGACACTGATTTGAAGAAAAAAATATGGCCTCATCTGGGATATAATGTTTTCGCCTTCTGAAAAACGAAATAAAAAAAAACAACAGCTCTGCCTCTGACGCCCACCGAGAGTTTTTTTCTGGCACTTCCAACACGGAAAGACAAATACTAAAAAATAAATAGAGACGGAATTCTTTCATCTATTTTCAGAATTACTGGTTTACTTGAGTCGTTGACGACCAAAAATTTCAATTATGTAGAAAAAGTCTTCCTGAATGATACGATATACGGAAAATATTTTGATACGCACCTCAAACCCTTTTTATATAAAAATCTAAACTGAAGAAATCTCTGTACAGATTATTTTTTTATAATTTTACTACCAACAACTAAAGATGTCTGTTTTGATCAAACAGATTCTTGGTATGGTATCAAATACTCAGTTAACTACTGAAATCGAAATATAATTCTCAAGAAATAGTAAATCACAATATAAAATGTTGAATTTTACAAATAATGGTTCAATGAGTCTTTATATAAAAGTGGATGTAGAATCATAATAAACTTGGGTACACTACCCAATTCATAACGAAATGAAACTGATAACAGATGGTAAATTACTTAAAGATTTATAGTCCAGTATTCAACTTTAATGGTTCTTTATCACGAGAAAGACTTGGCAAATAGAAATGACAACAGCTTTGAACCGCTCTACTACAAAGCCAAGCAGTTCAGGGGAATGACTGTTCAAGCTTTCTGTATAAATGCTTTGAAGTCAACTTTCTCTTTTCATCCTTCATCTCAGTCATGAAAGTGAGACGCCTCCATTTCCATTTAGTTGTCTGGAATTGAAACTTCTATTCATCCTGGGACTGGAAGAACAAAGAGGCGACATACAACACAAGATTTGCTCAAAACAAGTCATTTTTCGGTGCATGAATATTACATATAAACGAATTATCTGAAAACTCAAAATGCTTATGAGTTTCCAATACTCGTTTCGCAGTCAAGGAATTCAAAATGTAATTTGTCCAATGGAATTTACATATCTAATCCATAATCTTTAACGGTAGTCTTTGACCAAATCCAATAATCGAAAAAACTATGAATTTTACATCAACAGTAATCGTAAGTTATCGAACTTTATAGCATATCATGCACGTGTATATAACTGTACGAACATTTAATGAAAAATTCTATTCATCTAATTTAAGCAAGTGCTTAAATGCATTCTTTAGAAATAAACGTAAGCAGATGCCATTGAAAGTTGCCTTTTGAAGTGATCCTTCATTGTTGTCCTTTCAGAGTTTCATTTAAAGACCATCAAAGAAATTAAACCAGTATAAAATATTCTTACAATTTCAAGTTAATTATAGTTTTATTCTATAATATAATTTTATTTCATGTGTATGATTAATTTTCGAGGGAAGGCAGTGAAATTGTTATTATGAAGGTCATTATCATAAGAATTTATATAATAATGACCTTATTGGAAGGGTGAAAATTCGAATATGGTATTTGCTTTAACGATGAAGTAATGTCGAGTCTTTTCTTTATTCTCAGTGTCAATGAAGCGAGAAATCTAATGGCCTTATCTAGCCTAATCTGAGCCATATTTGAGCAGTATCCTTTATAAAAAAAGAAAGTATATCAGATTTTTCGAAAATATAAAACGAAAACAAAGAGACTTTCAGCTAAAATAGATGAAGATGATACCAATATAGTTCAATATCACCTTATCTTTCGAAATATTGTTCCATAGAGGGAACAAAAACAACACGAGGTCAATTAAAGAGCTGACGTTCCCATTTTCACGTTATTCCTCGTCATTCTTGTTTAAGAGGAACATGAAAGGACGCATTGTGCATCAAGATTTCAGTTCAAAGATGAATAAGACTTGCGCTCCAGCCTAACTAAAGTCTTGTCACGTCTTGCTGGCCTGGCCACGTTTCCAGTCTTTGTTCTTGGATAAAGAGAGTAAATTTAAAGCACCATAAGAGCCCAGCTTTGATGGTCCAGTGAGCCCACTCTGTTGGTTTGCTTTATTTCCCGAATAACTTTATAGTTCATTAAACGATCCATAAAATAACGGTTTAGGAGTAATTTAAACTGACAGACATCTTTCTTTCCTGCAATACAGTCATGGAGAGGTTTGGTCTTAAGAACGTTTAATAACGTTTTCTCCCTTTTCCTAACGTATAATACTTTACTGAATAACCTTAACCCTCTCATCGCTTTGGAAACAGTAAATATGGACAGAAAATTACAAAGAATAAAACACGAGAATATTGGGTTTTTGTATAAGGAGTATTTTCATCATACATGTTAGCTTACCGGGTCTCAGTATGATATTTTTTTTTTCTGAAGTTGCTATACCTATATTCTTTATGTGACCCCAGGCTGACATTGCAGCTCAATTAAAAGAAGGTCAGCTTCTGAGGTCAAATCAAGGAAAAAACACGGACCTTGCAAATGGGATGCAAAGCTCTTAAATTGACCCTAGATAAATGACTTAAAGAGCTTGGGGAATGTAACTTTCCAAAGTTATAAAATTGTACTTGCAATGTCGTGTTTCATGACTTGGCAAAATAAGGTGATGGTATCAAAATCTAAAAATATTCATTGATTTATATATAATATTGTGGAAGTGTAAGAAATTATTTATCATATACATTTTACGTGGTGAAAAAACACTTTACATATTAAAAAAGATGCATGCATGCTTCTCCCTCTTCAAGCCTGTTTTGTGTCATGAAACATCACACTGATTGTAGATCCTATTTCACCTTCAATCCCTCTCCCAGATGGCCCAGTGCTTTTCGTTGGAGAATTCCACAACGTGATCCCATAAATCAAACCCCACTCAAGTGTGATCTCAGATTATGGCTCAGAAGTTAACCCAACTGAAAATAATCGCAGCAAGCTCTATGGTCAAGAAAAAGTGGTTGACACTCTAAACATAACCATTGGGGAATAGCTTAAAAGAAAACGAACTGAACTCTCGGAGCGAATTTGATTAACAAAATCCATATGATAATATACTGTGTATATATATATATATATATATATATATATATATATATATATATATATGTATATATATATATATATATATATATGTATATATATATATATATATATATATATATATATTTATATACATATATATATATATATATATATATATATATATATATACATCTCTCTCTCTCTCTCTCTCTCTCTCTCTATATATATATATATAATATATATATATATATATATATATATATATATATATATATATATATGTGTGTGTGTGTATGCGTGTGTGAAAAATACATCGAAACGATAGCAAAAATAAAGGTAATACTTTCTGTAATAACTGCAAAATTATATATGATGTGCACATAATAGATGGGAAGTAATACGACCTTTGTTCAAATCCCAACTCAATAAATAATAAAACTTCTGAATGAGACTCCTTCGTCCTTGTAAAGTGATTTAACCCTTACTTACAGTTATATGACAAGGAAATGAACCGTCTCGCTACAGTATTTATTCCTTTGAAATTCATAATTATCGATTTCGGATAAGTTAATTAAGGACTTGAGACTGCTCACGAAAGCAATATGCTAAAAAAAAAGTCCAAATGCATTCAATTTGAGAAGTATTCGGCTCTCAAGTCAATTGTTATTGTGGTCAGCATTATTTTCGTATCTGGAATATTTTCTGAATAATTTCATTATCCTAAAACTTATCCTACAACCAAATTCATCCAGATATTAGGTGCCTAAGAAACCTGACGGATAAAACATTTTTTCTTGGATGAAAATACTCCATTTATAATTAATAATGGATAACCCAGTACAAATTAAAAAAACATGATTGTTGTACAAAAAAATGCGCCTTCCAAGTAGTAATACATAACTGACCTAGATTATAAGTATGAATGGACGCATCACCATAAACTTTGAAATCCAGAAAATGTAAGAGTATTACCTAGTGTGGTAGGAGCAGTACAATAAGTAGCCTTTAAAAACAAATCTCCCGTAGCCCGTAAAAGCCGATAAATCGTTCTAGGGTGAGCTAAGTGACCACTAACCGACTACAAATAAGAAGAAAACAGCATATCCCTTTCCATTCTCTTTCTCTGGAAGCTCCTGTATTATTCTTCGCTACCCAATTCAGAAAAACAATGAGGCCATTTTCTAGATTTCTTCAATTCTGGAAGTCAGCCAGAAAAGAGAAATACAAACCCAGTTAAGCAACGTAAATATCTATCAAACTGGTCGTTGAAATACGTATATTTAAAGAAATATTAATCATATCTCGAACCATAAGATAAGCCCAAGATGTTATAGAAATCAACAGTTGTTAAAATAGTAAAAATAAAACAAACAGCTTGGGAACAGTGGAAGTTGAAAGGTACACCATGGGATCAGTACCAATGACATCTGTTTCCGAATAAATTCCTCCAGCTAAGATATTCAGTACGGACAACAAAAATACCTAGGACATTCAGACGTCTGAGAGAGAGAGAGAGAGAGAGAGAGAGAGAGAGAGAGAGAGAGAGAGAGAGAGAGAGACTTTGAATTCAGCTTACCTAAATCAAACATTATCTTAGACAAAAATTGCATGAATAACATTGAAAGAAGTGATATTTGAAGTTGTGCGCAAGGGCTTTTCAATGTAATCTAATCTCTCATAACCGTAATGAAACTCTTTTTAAAGTTGACTCACAGAA
>NC_090746.1:80009777-80017277 GCF_036898095.1 Palaemon carinicauda
CTGATAGCAATACAGTGGTATAGTAATATAGTAATGCAGTAATATAAGGCATCTATGCCATAAAAAATCAATAGGAAACTAGATAGAAGAACAATTACTAATGTGGAATCAATGCCGAGTTCATTGAGTAGAGAGAAAGAGAGACGTTTTCGTTAACTCTGCATATATATCTTGGTGGCTTCCACGTTACGTCAGCAGCAAAATTACTATGAACTAGAAAACTGGCCTAATGTGCTGAAAAATTCAACACATATTTTTTGGCACCATTCTGCAACTCGTTATCCTCAAGCACTCATCACTACTCATAAATGTTGAGCAACATAATAAACATGTAAATAAATAAGCAGGTCCCTCATATCTATGCATATATTCACTCCCCTGAAACTAACAAGAACTTCAGGAGCGATTTATTTTCTTTATTCAGTATTAACCTGGACAACTTTAGTATCAAGGCGAGGTTTGCCTACCAGGGACTGTAAATATGTATTGTACATAAAAATCTATTTTTGCCTCAGGTAGGAATGTAAAAAATTGTAGTAAAAATATTTGGAGAATAAAAGAGTTACACCAATAAAACTCCGGGCTGCATCTCTTAATCCTAGACTGAACCCGAATGCATTTTTACTAATGTTTCTCTTTAAAGAAAAATAACGATTCTTCTCATAACTTTCTCTCCCTTGCTTTATATACTTTTCTCTCTGGTTCTCTTTCAGCACGCTAGGGGCTTTTTTTTACGAATTTACTGACACGATATTCGGCTTTGTAGCGTAACGCTTGCTTTGGAAGGTGAAATAAATTTAATTTGTTTCTTTGAGATATACAGTAATGTAAATATAACACCAGTCTTTAACAATATTTTTCGAAATACTTATGCCCTACTGTATTAATCCAAGCAATAATCAACGGGAGATTATTAAGAATTAAGATATATAAAAAAAACATGATAACAAAATTATAAACTGAAAGACAAATACCCTGTCTTCGCTTGAATCCTTGTTTCCTTTCGCCTTTAAGGAATGAAACTGTGTAGGCAGCCGCTATATATAAAATTGGTTAGCAATGTCAAAGTTTTAAATAATTATTCGCTATATAGCCCTATAACGTCAAACTTTCAAAAATTCATGAATTGTTTTGCCATAAATACATTTACCAGGTAGCAGTTTTTGGACTTCTTGATGTAAATTTTTAGAGAGAAGATTTGTTTAAAACAGCTAAGTTCCAAACCTGATGAAGATTACAAACTTTGTGAGTGATCATAATACACGAGCTTATGGTAGGTTGTTTTTAATTTTTTCAAGATATTATCAACAAAAGTCTAACGTAAAAACAAAACGAAACTTTAGATCATAACAAAACAAATGGTTCATCTGAAGTTTGCAGCTAAAATCTCTCTCAAAAACTGTGAAAATACTATGAGCATCACAAAATTCGGGCACTTGAAAAATCCACATACAAAATTCAAATTCCTTCAACTTGTATCAATTACATAACAAATAATGAAGATCTAAAAGAGAAAAAAAAATATTTGTGGGTGTTTGGTGAAATCAATAGAGCGAGAAGGCTTACACGGAGCCACTGCAGTGACCTTCCTCTCAACTGCATTATTTTTACTTGGATATTCTCTCTTCCTTTCCAAAACTTTAACAGTTGCGTTCTTATTTCCTATTATCTGGGCAATGACCTTCAAATATGTATATAGAAATAAATAACTTCGTTTTTTACACTGTTCGACGAAAATAAAGTTTTTAATTCCACTAAATCATACAGCTTTTCAGTCACGCATTTCCAATTGGAGCTTATATTTTAGAGTCGGAACATGTATTTCCTTCAACGTTTAGACAGCATTTGATACAGCAAGGGAATTTAACGGAACTTTCTTCTATGCACATGTAATCTTTAAAAATATTACAATATATAAATATATATATATATATATATATATATATATATATATATATATATATATATATATATATATATGTGTGTGTGTGTGTGTGTGAGTGTGTGTATGTGCATATGCTCGTGCGTATGTAGATTGTGTGTGTTTATGAATGCCATTAACAATAAAATATTTCCACTTATCCAATTCAATTCCTTTGGGAGACAAAGATGAAAATACCTTCTATTCAGCACGAGTGATTTACACTACCTACGACTGAACCTTCAAACTTTAACTCGATAAAGGACCCCTACTCGAGAAAATATATTTCATTTTGCGCGTTATCAAACAATCATTATAACTTATAATTTTCTATACATGAGAGAGAGAGAGAGAGAGAGAGAGAGAGAGAGAGAGAGAGAGAGAGAGAGAGAGAGAGAGAGAGAGAGAGAGAGAGAGAGAAAGAAATTTAGTATAAATTTTATCAAGTATAAAACTTAAAATTTCTTCAGAAAGTGATTCACATACACAAGTATATAAACATATACAAACAAATATACATATACACAGATATATATATATATATATATATATATATATATATATACACACACACACATATATATATACATATATATATATATATATATATATATATATATATATATATATATATATATATATATATATATATATATATATATATATAAGCACGTATTTGTACATTTAAGGCTTTTACGCACATCATATTCAAATATTTAACAAATGTTAAAATCTATTACTAATGATCGTAAACAAAGACAAAGAAAGCAACTATTCTTGTAAATGAAAAAGTTGAATGAAACTATTCCATTATGTATACCTAAACTTAGTTATTTCCCTGTTTACTATCAAAATTCGAATGAATATTTTTTGGGGGTTCAAAATTACTCAAAAAAAACTTCATACTTGTATAATCAAAATCTGTTCTCTCGGATATTTAGGTTACACGCAATTCTAAAAAACTTCAAGATAATAATAATAACAATAATGATAATTAGCCACATTTAGTACAAAACATCTAACAACTGCAAGTTTGAGCGCTGATTTTCAATAGCGTAAAAGTTCGTCTCAATTATTTTTGTAATTTAATCTTACTGTTGAACTAAAAGTCTTATTAAAAACACTGAAAGTTTGATAATTATGTATTGTTTACCAGCAGATCATAAACTATCTAAATCGCAAAATTAAACTTGCAATCCACCAATCTCTAAATATTCTATTCGTGTTGCAAAAGTTAGTAAAATAAAATATAAGAAAATAATTTTTATACTTGAAAGTAAATCGAAGTCAGAAACTAATTTTCAAAATTTAGGTTTGTTAGATATTTCTAAGCCAAGGAAAAAACCTATTGGCTTTATGCTGAAATTATTATTTTCTTAATCAATCATTGATTGCGACATCTAAACAATGTTATCCCTCAACATGTCATTCCATTGTGGTAGCAGGAGTTTAATTCTTTCACCACAACTAAAATATATTTCATTACATGCATAAGTATGTAAAATCATAATTGTTAATAAATATAGTTATATGTATATAGTATTTTTAGAAAAAGAGAGACAAATTAAAAACTTCAAGACTAAAAAATGAGATGGAGAAGCTATTTTATATTTAAGAGAAACCGTCCAAACAAATATTTTCCTTTTGGATAAAGTTTTCATGCATTGTGTTTTTTATTCTCTTATCTCCCCACCATGCCAATATGACAATTTCAGTTGAAAAACTGATAATCAATATACTTCTTCATACGGCCCCATAAAATTGCTTGAATTATCACAAAAGCTCCGGCGCTCGAATTGTCGAGAAGTTGAAGAACTTCTGCTGTCAAACTTCCAAGAAGCGAGAGTTGAGATTTCGAAGAGAGGAGAAACTCTAGGGCGATGCAGAGGAGGTTAATCACTAATGGAACAACAGCAATGCGTCATGCTCTCAAAGCTCTCTTTGGACTGAATCCCTCAGAATAAGACAGAAACACAATATCACAACATATCACATCACAGCCAACGCACATTTCAACATCGAAATAAATCAAGTATTGTACAATTAAAAATAAACAAACTGCCTTAAAATCAATAAAAGAGAGATTCCACACTGGTTATTCAAGTTCACTGGTAACAAAATAGATCATTTTATATCAATATACGCTTTTCCACATCAACTTCCAACGTAATGAAAACAATAAGTGACAAAAACTCAGAGAGCAAGAGCTTACCTCCATCCCCGTGCCGAGTGATCCGAACAACTGGGCTCCTAACTTTCAGCAGAAACGGTTGTAGTTATCGCACTGCTCAGTTGCCAACTCCCCTATATGGTGCCAAATTTCTTTGAGATCCCAACCCATGAATCAAGTCGGCACAATTTACGGAACGATATGAGATAGATAATGGGCTTGTTCGGTGTCCAAATTCTTCTTTTGATATTGATTTTTTATTATATAATTAGATTCTAAAGGTAAAACCTTAAGATTATATAAATTGAGCCGCGGTAAATACAACTCGAATTTATATTCAAAAGAGCAAAACCTATTAAACGAAATTGATTTGAATGAACTGAATTCGCTCCTCAGTAAGTAAATAAGGTATAGACAAAGTAATACAAAAATAATATTTATGAATAACGAAGTCAAATTTTGATATATAAAAAACTACTCTTTAGAATGATATTCTGCTAAATGACCATAGGAATCATAATCCTTCCTTTTAATAATCTTTCCATAAACACCCACACCCGCACACACACACACACACACACACACTATATATATATACATATATATATATATATATATATATATATATATATATATGTATGTGTGTGTGTGTGTGTGTGTGTGTGTGTTGTATGTATGCCACGCCCAGAGTGGAAGTCAGTTTTAACGAGGAAACAAAAAATCTCCTAAAAAAGGGAAAAAAATATGTGATAATTGAGGTAAAATTGACGAACTTATGTTGTACTTCTGAATTCTCCCTAAAAGGTATGTGGTCATCTACTGGATATTTAATGTTCATAAATATTTGCAAGCGAACCATAAATAATGAAAATGTAACTTTGAAAAAAAAAAAAATAACACAAATTTTGATTTTAAATCAAATGAAGGTGGTAGATCATGTATTATTATTATTATTATTATTATTATTATTATTATTATTATTATTATTATTATTATTATTATTATTATTATTATTATTATTTGCTAGGCTACAACCCTAGTTGGAAAAGCAGGATGTTATAATCCCAGGGGCTCCAATAGAGAAAATAGCCCAGTGAGCAAAGGAAACAGAAAATAAGAAAAGTAATTAACAATTAAAATAAAATATTTCAAGAACAGTAACAACACTAAAATAAATATTTCATATATAAACTATAAGAACTTAAACAAAACAAGAGGATGAAAAATAAGATAGAATAGTCTTCCCGAGTGTACCCTCAAGCAAGAGAACTCTAACCCAAGACAGTAGGTTAGCGATGGGTGTTCCTACAGAGGGTGAATCAATACACAAATAAGTCACGCAGAGGATGACTGACTGTCGCATTTTTTCTAGGTAGAGCAAATGTAATATTTCAATACTAATAACTCTTCTTCACAGTCTTAATCTCAGGATGTGAATGCATTATATTTTAACAACAACAACAACAAAACTTGCAGTCACATCTAGTTCACTGCAGGACAAAGGCCTGAGACATATCCTTATTCAGGTCTGGGGTTTGCCTAGTTTTCATAACCACGTTGGTCAAATACAGATTAATGATGGTGGGAGACTTTCCTCTGGTCGCTCACAGCAAACCAACCTAGCGTGAGTCGCTCTGACTAGTAGAGCTTTGCTGATTATGTCAATACACAAAGCCTTTCACTACGTTAAGGTATCCCCACCCAGACTCCTTTAACATGAACATACAAATGAACTCATAGGTATGGTAAGTGTATTCAAATGTGAATGTGGTTCCAATGACGAGTAAGCAGTATACATTATAACTTTATGAATTGGAGGTTCTACCAATATAATGTATTAATCAAAGAAAAGATGGACCTTAACGAAATTATCGACAAAATCTTAAAACTATCTTAGCAACTCAAAATCAGAAAAAAATATATATTTACAACAAATTGTTCAAACTTAACTATAAATTCATTATCATCTTGTCAATTAAACCAAAAATAATAGATTTCTAAAGTCAATGGATATGGTGGAAAAAAAATATTGTATGATATCGTTATAAAAAAACCCCAACCATTTGAAATAAGAGATACTGTGGGATATTATATTCCAAATAATGTTAAATACCATATTTATAAACATTTAAAGTCCATTCCCTCGACTATAAACGTAGTAAAACACAATTTTTGATTAATTTACGAAATTTACAAATGCATGCCAGCCCCCCCCCCCCACACACACAAAAAAAAAAAAAAAAAAAAAAACTATCATATATGAACATTCACAGTACAAACAGTTGGACGCACTTGAGCTAGCAAACGCCTATATGTCATATACACATAACAACAAACGTAATAACGCTAATTGTTATGGACATTTCCCCCTTAGATTTTAATTATTATATATAGCAATATACAAATCAGCCTAGAAAGATAAACAGACACAAACAGACAACTCTACTTGTTTGTAAGCACAAGCACACGGAAAGAGCATCAACGGTTACAGAACTATCGCGCAAAGGAAATTAATTAATTAAAGCGCAGATGAAACTATATTTACCTCGCAGAGCAGGTATGATATTCACTCTCGTGACTGATTGGATATTTTTTATTCATAGTCACAGTAATTGCAATCCGGTGTTTTAATGAAACAAAATTCTTCAGATTTTATATAGCGCCGATTGTTTTTTTTTACGACAGTAAATCGCTTTCCGTTATAGGTGACCGAGAGAGACAAATGATACGGTATTGACTATTGTCTTCTTAACATTTATACGTGCTGTATATATATATATATATATATATATATATATATATATATACTGTACATATATATATATATATATATATATATATATATATATATATTTACACTTTTATATACATATATAGACATATATATACACAAATATATATATATATATATATATATATATATATATATATATATATATACATATATATATATATATATATATACATATATATATACATATATATATGTATATATATACATATATATATATATATATATATATATATATATATATATAAGATCGGTAAATAGATATAATCAAAACGTCAGTAACTCTATGCATTTACAAAGGGATCTCTTTTGTAGTGAGTGTACATCGAACAATCTTGTATTCACTGTTCCATTATTTTTTATCTTTCTTCTTATATCTATGATATTCAGTCAAAACGGTATTCGTAGGTTTGAATACTTGAATGAAAACGCTCTGATTCAATATACTGCCCAAAATAAATAATTAAATCGTTAGTTTTTATAATTTTGTTCTTACGTATTCCATATAGTTTATTTCATAAAATTCAAATGGAAAATTCGTTCTAATATCGTTCTTCACCAAAAATTAAGAAACTCTGCACTTTCATAGACAAGTCTACTAAGTAGTCACTCCAAACA
>NC_090746.1:80022277-80034777 GCF_036898095.1 Palaemon carinicauda
ACACACAAACACACGCATATATATATATATATATATATATATATATATATATATATACATATATATATGAGAGAGAGAGAGAGAGAGAGAGAGAGAGAGCACAAACCAAATACTTTATAAGATGACCAAACCAACCAACAAAATTTCTTATTCGCAAAGTTAATGATTCCGAATATATTGACATTTTTAAAGGTTTGTAATACTGAGATTTATTTAGACGTGTCGACTTGTATTTCAGGTGCCATGTGTAATTTACAACCAACCCCCATAAGGGTAACAAGTAGATAAAGTATTCATATAAAAAGAAATGATTGAATTATCAAAGAACTTGACTTTATTTACTGTCAGTTATATCAGTGCCCTGTAATAATCGAATAACTGGGTACCATAAAAATAAGTATCCACTTCAGATCAAATTTACAACCCAATAAATCATAATCAGGCCATTTCAGAAGCAAATGCATCGCAGCTATTCAAGAATTGATTTATGAAAGATGAATAATTTTCCGTTCCTTTAAGATTAAAAAACGAAAAGATTTCTATATAATTTTGGGTTTACAAAATCATGGCCAAATCGCTGGTTTGTTGCAGGATAACCGAGAACAAAAAGGAGTTACAGGTCTGGAGGAATGTTAGCGACGGTTCTGAGTCAGATTTTTTTGCTGCTGGAAGAATATCCCTGTCTGGACTGCACATCTGAATACGCGTCACTACCTCACCATAAAACTAAAATGATGACAAGTCAAAGCTGGTCTGCGGGGGCTGGGATGAGTAGGTGGCAGGTGTTAGCCATGGAACGCTGGAGAATAAAGATCGAAGGCTGGATGCAGCAACATAACATTCACGTGTTGGAAGGGTATTAGTAAACAGGTGATAGTGTCTTTTAACGTATTCTCATTCTTTGTCCATCGTTTCTGGTTTTTTGTTTACGTGGCATTAATGGTACACCTATAGAACATTTTCACACAGCAGGATTGTACAGAATGTCTCAGTGTGGTTTTTGTATGAAGAATCTTAAAGGGTAGAGTTAAATGAATACATGAACGTTGTGTGTTGAAAGGCAAAGGAGGCACGCTTACTTTATATATATATATATATATATATATATATATATATATATATATATATATATATATATTGTATATATGTGTGTGTGTTTGTGTGTGTGTGGGTGCGCCTGTGTCTGTGTATCAATATGCTTTACTTAGTATTTACATAATAATGGACATTTAATAATTAAGTCTCAAAAAATCTGAAATCAACGGATGAAATCAAAATATAAAAAATAATCTATTCAAATTAGTGTACACACTATCGTTAACCAAGAGTAAAAAAATACAATATAAACAATTCACATTACATAGAGTATAAAATTATGAAAATCAGATCATAATAAAGTATATGAGAGAGAGAGAGAGAGAGAGAGAGAGAGAGAGAGAGAGAGAGAGAGAGAGAGAGACAGAGAGAGAGATTGTTTTTAGGCTTTCTGGTATATAATAATGACATCAAACATCATTGCCGCCGATATCATTTATTAAATATAAAGAATAAAAGAATATCCAATTAAAAACATAAAAGCAAAGATGTCATTATAAAAGTTAAATAGCTTTCAGAAGACCTGCCCCTGAAATAAATCTAAAGATGCCAGTAGCATAGTACGACACACCATGTCCAAGAATCTTGGTAAGAATGAATCGGCCATCCTATACTCGAGTTTCAAACAGATATCTATTTCTTAAGTTGTTATAATTGGGGCAGGTCGGTCGACAAATGCTCAAATGTGTTGCAAAAGTTGTTAAAATGGGTGCATTCGGTCAACAAAGGCTTAAATGTGATGTAAATGTTGTTAAAATTGGGGCATTCGGTCAACAAATGCTTAAATGTGATGCAAAAGTTGTTAAAATTGGGGCATTCATTCAACATATGCTTCAATGTGATGCAAAAGTTGTTAAAATTGGGGCATTTGGTCGACAAATGCTTAAATGTGATGCAAAAGTTGTTAAAATTGGGGCATTCGGTCGACAAATGCTTAAATGTGATGCAAAAGTTGTTAAAATTGGGGCATTCGGTCAACATATGCTTCAATGTGATGCAAAAGTTGTTAAAATTGGGGCATTCGGTCAACATATGCTTTAATGTGACGCAAAAGTTGTTAAAATTGGGGCATTCGGTCAACATATGCTTCAATGTGACGCAAAATTTGTTAAAATTGGGGCATTCGGTCAACATATGCTTCAATGTGATGCAAAAGTTGTTAAAATTGGGGCATTCGGTCAACAAATGCTTAAATGTGATGCAAAAGTTGTTAAAATTGGGGCATTCGGTCAACAAATGCTTAAATGTGATGCAAAAGTTGTTAAAATTGGGGCATTCGGTCAACATATGCTTCAATGTGATGCAAAAGTTGTTAAAATTGGGGCATTCGGTCGACAAATGCTTAAATGTGATGCAAAAATTGTTAAAATTGGGGCATTCGGTCAACATATGCTTCAATGTGATGCAAAAGTTGTTAAAATTGGGGCATTCGGTCGACAAATGCTTCAATGTGATGCAAAAGTTGTTAAAATTGGGGCGTTCGGTCAACAAATGCTTCAATGTGATGCAAAGGTTGTTAAAATTGGGGCATTCGGTCAACAAATGCTTAAATGCGATGCAAAAGTTGTTAAAATTGGGGCATTCGGTCAACCAATGCTTCAATGTGATGCAAAAGTTGTTAAAATTGGGGCATTCGGTCGACAAATGCTTAAATGTGT
This sequence comes from Palaemon carinicauda, assembly GCF_036898095.1. Classification (NCBI taxonomy): domain Eukaryota; kingdom Metazoa; phylum Arthropoda; class Malacostraca; order Decapoda; family Palaemonidae; genus Palaemon; species Palaemon carinicauda. The sequence continues at coordinate 80,025,031 of NC_090746.1, forward strand.
TGCAAAAGTTGTTAAAATTGGGGCATTCTGTCGACAAATGCTTAAATGTGATGCAAAAGTTGTTAAAATTGGGGCATTCGGTCAACAAATGCTTAAATGTGATGCAAAAGTTGTTAAAATTGGGGCATTCGGTCAACATATGCTTCAATGTGATGCAAAAGTTGTTAAAATTGGGGCATTCGGTTAACATATGCTTCAATGTGATGCAAAAGTTGTTAAAATTGGGGCATTCGGTCAACATATGCTTCAATGTGATGCAAAAGTTGTTAAAATTGGGGCATTCGGTCAACAAATGCTTCAATGTGATGCAAAAGTTGTTAAAATTGGGGCATTCAGTCAACAAATGCTTCAATGTGATGCAAAAGTTGTTAAAATTGGGGCATTCGGTCAACATATGCTTAAATGTGATGTAAAAGTTGTTAAAATTGGGGCATTCGGTCAACAAATGCTTAAATGTGATGCATAAGTTGTTAAAATTGGGGCATTCGGTCAACATATGCTTAAATGTGATGCAAAAGTTGTTAAAATTGGGGCATTCGGGCAACATATGCTTAAATGTGATGCAAAAGTTGTTAAAATTGGGGCGTTCGGTCAACATATGCTTAAATGTGATGCAAAAGTTGTTAAAATTGGGGCGTTCGGTCGACAAATGCTTAAATGTGATGCAAAAGTTGTTAAAATTGGGGCATTCGGTCAACATATGCTTAAATGTGATGCAAAAGTTGTTAAAATTGGTGCATTCGGTCAACAAATGCTTAAATGTGATGCAAAAGGTGTTAATATTGGGGCATTCGGTCAACAAATGCTTCAATGTGATGCAAAAGTTGTTAAAATTGGGGCATTCGGTCAACAAATGCTTCAATGTGATGCAAAAGTTGTTAAAACTGGGGCATTCGGTCAACATATGCTTCAATGTGATGCAAAAGTTGTTAAAATTGGGGCATTCAGTCAACAAATGCATAAATGTGATGCAAATGTGTACCGTTTTTAAAATGCACACGATCATCAAGTCCCCATTGCAAATGAGTGTTATTGACTGGGCATGAGGAAGCCAGAAAACGCACATTTCATGAAAAACTCGAAGGCAACACCCTTCTTTTATGTGGGCAATCAAATAAAACTCCAATCCTAACGTTATGACGGAGTTATAGAGTCAAAATCAAACATTTCCCGCACGAGTCGACAATTTCAATCTTTGGCAACTTCACAGGTAAACGTTTCGTCGATTTCTTATTACAATACTGATTTTTGTCTTTATTTTTTATAGAGTTTTTTTCATTATGAAGATCAAATATTATAATAATACTATTCATTAATAACATAAATGTTGAAATAAAAACCTTGCTCCATAATATTTTCCAATGTAATAATTTAATCTCATTACATATTGATTAATTATAAGGAACTGAAAATTAATTCTATGATGTTTAGGAGAATCCCTTTGCAATTAGCTTGACACTAGTCATCAACAGTTCTTACACGAGAAGTCCATCTGACAAATATGAAGATAATGGAAAAAATTAATAAATACAGCCAAGTTCATCGTTCTTCATTTGCGTGACCCGCACCCTACACACACAACGTCGCATGCCATACACGGATAATAGCATTATAACACTGTAAATAGCATTGGTAAAATGTAGAAAAAAAATTAAACACCTGCCTCCATCGATAATTTGAAAACGAATATAAGTCAGGATAGCTTCATCTAAACGAACGTCGTATCGCTAAATGTATATTACAATATGTTACAGGATATATGATAATTTTACTGAGACCATGCATTTGATTTAAAAATATCGGCTTACAAAAATTGAGAGGCAATTTTAAACTCAGATTCTTTTGATCACTTTCTCCCACATACATACATACATACATACATACACAATCATACAATACACACATACACACACACACACACACACATATATATATATATATATATACACATTGTATTTATATAAATAATTAATTGTATCTGACCTTATCAAAGTGGCAGTAAATTAAAAGAGGGAAATTATACTCGCGAAAATGAAATATGTTAAGTCCTTATTGAAAAAGCATAATGGAATGATAATCCCCACATCTCTTATCCGAAAGCCTCACATCCCAGGGTCATTATCCAAATACAAATAAGAATATAAAGCGAGCACATGGTTCCGACACTGTCGAGGGAAGCAAAAGCTAAAACCAAAAGAAATGTCTTCATATTTTTGGTCCCACTGTGAATAGAGAGTTTTGGACATTGATATTCTAGGGCAAAGAAGGTACCCCTCCTCCTCCTCCTCCTCCTCCTCCTCAAAAAAAAAAAAAAAAAAAAAAAAAAAAAAAAAAACCCGTAAGACAAAATTCCCATCATGAACATGATTTAAAACAAACTGGATATATTTCATATAACTACCGAGAGCTACGGCGAAAAAAAAAAGTAAAGACAAAATGGAAAACATGCACTTCCTCACTTAAATTGAATTTATTTGCATCCCGAAATATTTCTTTGCGCTTTCCGGTAATTCTAACGCACTTCATGTTATCAAATTATAGGATCTCCGTTGTCTGCATATTCCCAGTTTCTCTTCTTTTTACGTAGTATCAGACAATTTTCAAAGGACAAATTCATACACATACATGCACACTAACAAACACACTCACACAAATGCATGTTTGTGCACACACATTAATGCATATATATATATATATATATATATATTTATATATATATATATATACATATATATACATACATATATATACATATTTATACATATATATATATATATATATATATATATATTATATATATACCTACAGTATATATATAACACACACATATACATACAAATGAAGAAAATAGAAGAGAAGAGAAAGAGAAGACGATCGATTGAGGAGCTGAGAAAGTTTGTGGGTGCGGACTGACATAAAAAGACCATAAACAGACATAAGTGAAAAAACATGCCTCAGTCCTTTTTTCTGCAGTGGAATAGTAACTTGTGATGATGATATATATATACATATATATATATATATATATATATGTATATATATATGTCAATATGTCAAATGCCGAATGAAATATATAAACAAATCTTAGAATATAAAAATATATAGATAATAAAATGAAACAATTTCAAAGTTTAAGGAAAGAAAGAAAATGCACTGAGCAAAACTTAGGATACACAATTCAAATTTTCCTCAACGATTGGCCGTTATTACCGAATTGGAAATAGCAAAACAAACGCTAAAAACCAACAGAAGCGAATGAATGAAACCCCAAGAAAGAGAACGCAAAGTGATATATGGTTTCCGACTGGCGCAATAACCTACACTGTCAACCCATCGCGGATAAAATGGATGGAACCTATTTTAAAAGAGCTAAGGAGAAGCGCCACTGATCTTTCTATTTTACGGCGCTAGAGCTTGCCGAGTTTACGGCCATAATCCAAGTGGAGCAAACTTTTTTTTTTCTACTCAAATGGGCCAAGGGATAAGGGCTCACTGGGTTATGTATGTGATGCAATCGTAGAATATCTTTTCCAACATACTTCCTTATGTCATTTGCAACAAATTTAAATATTTTAAAGATGGACAACATTACGCCGGATAATACTTATCAGACTTACTAAACAAGGAGGAAACTAATTTGCTATGTGAGTAAAATAACAAGAACTACACTAACAAACAATTGTGCAAGACAATAACAAAAAAAGATAAAACTTCTAAGCATTTATTAAGCTGCTAGGAAACACCAAACCAGCCAGGCAATTTAAAGGAAAAGTGTGAAAATGAGACGCAGTGGAAAGCTGAAAGGAAGGAAAGAAGGAAGAGCAGAGAGAAAACACCCAAGAGACCTCAAAGAGATAATGCTGTGTGTAATCCCGAGAAATTCCACGTCGTCGTCGTCTTTATTAAGACGCTGAAGAGGGAGAAGAGGAAGCCTTAATTGGTTGGTGGTGGGTTTTAACGACGTCAATAAGAACTATGCAGAAAGGTCCCAGAGAAGAATGCCATGACGGAAGGCTAAACTTTCACAACCTGCCAACCCCCATTTCTTGAATAAACTCATTTCTGTTGTTAAAATGAAAATGCGTCCATTTGAGATTGCATTGTAATATACTGTGCTCCCTAATTATAGCCAAGTGTAATGTTGCGTTCAAGAAAGTTTTCAACAAGTTCTTGGTCAAAACCTTTTGTAATATACATAAACAAAATGATCAGCAATAATTTCGGCCCCCTGGTGTCTCTCTCTCTCTCTCTCTCTCTCTCTCTCTCTCTCTCTCTCTCATATATATATATATATATATATATATATTTCAAAGGACTTGGAAGTTTACACTTCTATTCCAGAAAATGGTGTTTGTGAGGTAGTAATTCTTAATTTCACGAAATTTCAACTTCATTAGAATTTTGGATTAGAAAAAAAAAATAAAGAAATTCTTAAGATTCCTAAAGAAAATCTATTACCTGGGAATGATTAGCCGATCCTGTTAAAAAAAAAAAAAGTGAATGGATATAATTTGGAAACAAATCTCAGGAAATATAACAAGTGAGAACGGTTGGCAAATCTTTTCGAAGATTAATACTATGACTGAAAAGCTTACACTTTTATAAGAAGCACGTAACCGTAATTTGAAATTCAGGAATATTCTATAAACCTACTCCTTAAAAGTTCCGGTAACAATTGTGAGCTTAAAATCTTGTTCCTTTAGTATGCGAAGCTTTCTGCAGAACTTTATCTAGAGTCCAGTGAATTTCACGTAAGTTTTATGCTGTTGGTTCCTTTATACATAAAGTTAAATAGAATAAACCTCTCATTCTATGTTTGCATTGCTCTTTCCTTTCTCAACTTAATCTCCTTTCGGTTTTTCTTTGCTTTTGTGACCTCTGTTTGTCTCGTCAGCCCTTTCCCCTCTTCAGCAACGTAAAATTTACATCTGTTCGTGTTTCATCATTCACAATCTCTGATATCTTTCGCCTACATTCTCTCCTATATTCTATATTCTCTGTCATATGTCCTCATCCACCGAACGGCTAAACCCTCGCAGTTTTTCTCTTCCTTATCTCTCCAGCCACAGCTGGAGCTTCTTCCAGTATCCCCCCTTAAAAAAAAAGCTCCCTGCCCTTCTAATTCTCTCCCCATTCCCATCCCACCATTTATCCACTTTGACCCTTCCCATGGGGGCCATTTGGAAGCTGCCTCTCTAACTTTTTAGGAGGTAGAGAGCGGAGGCTGTTTTCCAGTAGACTGCACAAAGCGGTTAACTTCTTTTCATGGGATCCGCGATCCATGTTTACTTCTTTCAAAAATGCGACATAACAGTTTTTTGCTGGAACAGAACAGAGCTGGATGTATTCATTTCGTTCCCATTTTTTCGTAATGCAGCCTTTTGGAGAGAGAGAGAGAGAGAGAGAGAGAGAGAGAGAGAGAGAGAGAGAGAACCTTATGGTGTTTCAATCCGGTGAGGAGAAAGAGAAGAATCCAGTACTTTAAAGCCAAATATAAATTTTGTTTACAACTAATAATATAAACTACAGCTTTAGAACTCTCTCTCTCTCTCTCTCTCTCTCTCTCTCTCTCTCTCTCTCTGTGACTAACAGATTAAAGGTCGCTCATGAGTGGCAGAGGCAACGGGCAGTGACATCCCCCTTTCAAGCAAGACAATGCCCTAGAGACTGACCATATATACATATGATCAGCGTCCAAGTCCCATTTACACCCAAGGTAGGACCAAGGAGGACCAGGCAATAGCTGCTGATGAGTCAGCAGAAAGATATAAAGGCTCCCCCAAACCCCCTACTCCTTAGGTCACAAGGATGGTGAGGTTGCAGTGACCAAAGAAACTAACATGTTTGAGCGGGACTCGAACCCCAGTCTGGCGTTCACCAATCAGAGACATACTGCTTTAGTCAGCAACAGCATACTATTCAGGATTGAGAATTGAATTCTGGTTCATGTAAGCGAGCTGGGAGCACAACACCTATATCATAAACAGAGAAAGAGTTTAAATTCAAAGCTTTATGTTACAATCTAGTAGTGAAGGAAAAATAGTTTTCATAAAGATCTTGATAACATTGGATTAAAATCCAATTGAATGTATTAAAAATAAAAAACAAAAACAGGAACATCTTTGTTTTTCTTGAGAATACACGCTACGCTAGTAGAGGTCATCAGGTCCCCTTGTTGTGGCCTCAGGCAAGTCAATTTAGGCTTAGCAGAGGGAGGAACAGTAGTCTTTGAATAAACACTTGAAATGTCTAGTTACGTTCCTCTAAAGTGGTTGATCTATAGATTGTAGGTCGTGCCTCTAAAATAAAGAATTCCTCTGCAGTTACTTAGTTTAAACAGCTTATAATATTATTTGAAGTGTTTTGAGTTCCAATAAGATCTAATGTAAGCTTTGCTCAGCATTCCTTCTCAAATACATGAGAATGACATTCAATTGTTTACTGGAGTCTGTAACTAATTTAGCCTATCTTTTCTCAAAGAAACTATTTTTTTTTGTGATAAAGGTGAAAAAATGTTTTACCTATTGTACATTTATAAGATATGAAATAACTATTAAGAATGCAATTAGTATTCTGTTGAAAGATTGAAAGATGAAAGGAATAATGCAATTGATACACTGTATAAAAAAAATATTTTAGATGAAAACTTACAATTATTACGACTCAGTTTCGGTTGTTTAGATTGAGTTGCCATCCATGGACGCGGTAATGTTTCCAATCAGCGAAATCTAAATCTAAAGAGGCCTTTAATAGAATTTCAAATGGAAAACAGAAAAAAGCAGCATTTATTAGTAAGTATTATGAGTGAACAGATTGAAATGGTCCTAATATGGTCAGTAATAGTGGATGGAATCACAGACAAGGGAAGGAATTTTTAAAAGTGACTAACGGTGAGATTATAGTTTCGTCTTGGACCTCGAGGACTTTAAACTTAAAGTGACGAGATAATACACAGCAAAGAGCTTTCCCAACATAGCAGAGAACTTTCCCAAAGTGTCTAGTGAAACACGGAGGAGTTTGAAAAAATAGCAACCAAATATATGTAGGGAACAATTGTAACTCCAGAGATTTATTCTTTGTTGGCCCTAATTCTCAATTATCATATTAGTTGAGATATTGTGAATGATTAAATAGGAACAGATGTAAGAATGCTCTAAACCTACAGCTTGGAAAAACTTCATCATTATACTAATTCACAAAAAGGGAGACTCATAAGACCAGAAGAATTACCGCCCAATGAGTTTACTCTCCGGAATATATGAAATATTTACAAAGGACACGAAACCAAAATTAAAAAAAGGATAGGTAAGGGATGGAGAGAATTCGGTAAACCTAAAGAGATTATGGAAAATAAAATGCCACTTTCTATAAAAAGAAAAGTATCTAATGAGATGTTCCTACCAGTATTACTTATGTATCAGAAACTTGGAGCCTTACTTAAGACTTAGAATATAAGCTAGTCACAACTCTTAAGAGTATGGAGAGAATAATGAAGGAAATAACAAAAAGAGAGAAAAGGAACAACATGAATACGAGAGCAAACTAAAGTAGTGGATATTCTATATGTAAGAAAAAAATGGGAAGGACGTCTGATGAGAATGACAGACAATAGAAGGGCATCAAGGATAACAGAATGGGTCCTTAGAGATTGCAAAAGAAGCGGGGGAAGGAAGAGAAGTCAATGGATTGACGAACTAAGAAAGTTTGCGGGTGTGGACTGGTAAAGAAAGTCTATAAATAGACAAACGTGGAAGGACATGTCTGAAGCCTTTGTTTCGCAGAGGATAGTAAAGGCTGATGATGATGATAAAATATATACATATATATATATATATATATATATATATATATATATATATATATATATATACACGATATAAAGGAAAAAAATACGGAGTAATTATCTAATGAGATATACAAAGCGAAAAATAATATTGGTAATTATAAATGATAAAACATACAGCTCTCTCTCTCTCTCTCTCTCTCTCTCTCTCTCTCTCTCTCTCTCTCTCTCTCTCTCTCTCTTTCACACACCATAAAATCTACAGAAATAACAAAAAAATGAATGCGAACGCGAAGCGATGTAATGGACAAGCCATAGCGTCATGTCTGGAAGCTCATGATAAGAAGCCCATATATCTGGAAGTTCTCGGATACTCTCTTGGAAAATTGAATCCCTTTTAAAGCCGTAATGGTGGAGGATTAGGCTTGGCTCAAGCCCTTATATCCGAGTCGTCAAGGAAAAGAAAAATATTCCGGTGGAAAATAACTCTTGAAGGCCACGCCAAGCAACATGGCAGCTATATTTTTGCAGTTAAATCTGAATCCGTAAAAATTATACACACATTTATTCTAGTTTAAAATGTAAATATAAGACAAAAATTTATAACAAAAGAATTTATACATATTTTACTTCAAATATTTGGAACTCAGTAGACTTTGCAAGCATAGAGGAAGAGAGAGAGAGAGAGAGAGAGAGAGAGAGGAGAGAGAGAGAGAGAGAGAGAGAGAGAGAGAGAGAGAGAGAAATATTAAATTGACAAATCGAAAGTACACCAATTAAGCTTTGCTTTAAGCACAATTGTAATTGCAAACGATGATTCTCAGATGATTTGGACAAATTGTAAATACAGCCGAATTCTCAGGGAGCTCTCCGTTTGCTACATAAATACGGTAGGAAAATCAAAATTAACGTTTGTTGAGGGATCTTGGTTCAATACCTAATGCTTTGCAAATAACAATAACAATAAAATCAAATAAGAGACGACAGCTACAGAGTAACGTGAGATTCTGCTTTTCAAATATCCCAATGATAAAAAGGATACAATTTCACGAGAAAAAACTGATACCTTAAGGAATTTACTATCACAACGGATTTCTATTTCAAATGTTTGCAAATGAAAAAAAAATCTAAAACAAATATTTACAAGTACACGAAGTCTTTATTAGGTAAGTTCATATGTAAGCAAAATTACGCATTCTTCAAGACCTCTCTAATCACCATTTAAAGGTTTAAAGGCCACTCATAAATGGCAGGGGCAACGCACAGTGACATTACCCTATCGAGCAAAACAAAGCCCTACAGACTGACCATATACATATATAATCAGCGCCCATGCCCCTCTCCACCCAAGCTAGGATCAAGTAGGATCAGGCGATGGCTGCTGATGACCCGGCCGATAGACACCCCAAACCCCGCATCCGTAGCTCACAAGGATGGTAAGGTTGCAGTGACCAAAGAAACTAACAAGTATGAGAGAAAGTCGAGCCCCAGTCTGGCATTCAGGGACTTTACCATATCTGCCACCACAACCATTGTAGCAAAACATTAAAATAATAGTTTTCAGACCAATTATAATCGTCAAATATGAAGGATAATAACAATACATCGGGAATAGTGTTTATAACTTGAGGAAAACACCATGCCTTGTCTAAGATTCTTAGGTATTAATAATCCACATTAATATACGTTGAATATTTAAATAATACAGGAGCTGAAGAGGCACTTAGTAAAAAGTGTGAAAGCTCTTTTAAAATATGCAATGTATATAACAGTGGATTTTTAATACCTAAAATAGCGTTTATAATTATTACATATTGTAAATTCTTTGAAAATTAGAACATTACGAAAAAATTACGATGAATAATTGTTATGTTGCTTTAAACTTAACAAATACATTCCAAGAGTCGGGCTATATACAAACTATGTTGTGATAAGAAAATACACGAACAATACGAGCTATGAAG
>NC_090746.1:80040800-80058300 GCF_036898095.1 Palaemon carinicauda
TTTAACCTCAGTATGCCGCAAAAACTGAAACAAAAACTCTGCCCATTGCAAAATCCCACCTAATTTCGAATACCTAGTGCCATTGATTATCGCAAATAACGCTAAAAAATAATAAGAGAAGCCTTAATTGCAAATTGAAACTGGAATAGCTGCCAGAAACCTTTAATGTTCACATCGTGAGATAATAGTCGCGGTTTATAGTACCCCAACCATAAAAAAAAAAAAAAAAAAAAAAAAAAGGTTGCGTGTGAGTATGTGCTTTGTGCTGAAAATTGGCCGACTATCTAGCATTTCCTTGATATATGGCAAACGATTTGCTTTCGTGTTGAGATAGCCTATATAGATACCTTGTACTTCGATATTTAAAGTTCCGCAAGTAAAAACCGCGATATTAGTTATAGATAGTTAATCTCGCTTTAAAACAGAAATCAATACCTAATAAATGTAAACAGTCGTGGGTTGTTTTAATTTCCAATATCATAAACGCATTGGTTATATATAACAGCGTTTACTTGGGCCTGGGAATCTTATATTAATAAGTCATTCCATAACAATTTGAATGACAGAATTATATGGCAGTAAGACGAATGATTACTGCGGAATGGATTCCCGACGGGTATATGAATTAAGAGAGAGAGAAAGAAGAGAGAGGAGAGAGAGAGAGAGAGAGAGAGAGAGAGAGAGAGAGAGAGAGAGAGAGAGAGAGAGAGAGAGAGCGGGGTCAAATCTATTTCATGTTATTGAGCAGTATCAAGTCCGACTAGCATTTGTTCTTAAGATCCTTATCATACGGAAATTGGGGTACAGGCCATTCTAATCCCCCTAGAGACATAACTCTCGTAACGTAATCCCCATTCAGATGGGAGGGCAAGGAATCCTACATCATTTTGGGCACTATAATCTAAACTGCATTGTACATCCAAGGATTAAACAGGATATAACTAATACATCTTCCGAAACCTAAATCTTTGCAAATATTACCTGAAATGTGCCTAATTAAATTATATGAAATTATATGTAAATCTCAAGTGCATGAATATTTCTCTAGAAGGAAAACAGTATGAATGAATTGGCACCAATAATAAGTGAGTAAATTATACAGATCATATGAAATATTTCATTTACTTAAGAAAAATAATTTTAAAATCAACAAAGGAGAGAGAGAGAGAGAGAGAGAGGAGAGAGAGAGAGGGAGAGAGAGAGAGAGAGAGAGAGAGAGAGAGAGAGAGAGAGAAATTAGAAAAGCAATTCATAGTACTTTTTTTCTAGGAAATGTCTCATTGCTCGCAAGAGTAAAAAAAAAAAACAGAAGAAAAGAGAGATTAGAATGGAAATAGTGGAACTCAAATTTTTGCTAAGAGAAACTTAAAAAAAATATCTCTGCTATTACCTTTTTTCCTTAAGTTAATTTACTCACCTTAGAAACTATTTCAATGAATCCGTTTTCATGTTTTTGTTTCAGTTTTAAAAATCAGTCAATATATGCTTCTTCATTAACTACGAAAATTTACCTGCTCTTAAGATGGGATAAGCTCCATGAATATAGAAAATGAGAGTAATAGAAAGGAGCTTAGACTAGGGGAATAATAACTACATCTCCTGACTGAGAATATAGCGAATGAGAGTAGCCTAACACAAAGAGAAAGTAAATAAAAAACTTTAATTATAATGAATGTAATAAAAATTAATACAAAAGTTAATTTATGACTAGCGTAATCTTGATCGAATAATTTGAAAGTACATATTAATTCGACGGCTAAATTATTCATATGACTCTCTCTCTCTCTCTCTCTCTCTCTCTCTCTCTCTCTCTCTCTCTCTCTCTCTCTCTCTCTCTCTCTTTGATACTGGTAGATAATTATTTACATTTTTGAAAAATAGAAAATAAACAATCTTTGATTCCCCTTCACCTTCCGTTTACAAAGCATTTGAAGATTCACTTCACGTGAAACCATTGGTGTAGGTTACAGTGCATATTCATCTTAGTAATTTTGTTCTCAGGCATCACATTTTAACTATTCCTTAAAAACGCTTTTAAGCAAAACCTTAAATAACAGGAATATCTACAGACAGAATTCTCTGTCCAATACATGTGTATTACCAAACAATGTAAAGAACAGGTGCTGGAAATAAATGTGTGATGTGGTTTCTCAGTTGAAATACTCTAAATACCTAATCTAAGGCAATATGTAATCAACTTTGGTTATATATCCAAGAAACATAACGCAGTCCCAAGGTAATTTCTTTAGCCTTGAAAGAGGGCATCACATTTATATTTATTGTACTTTAAAGTTTTAGCACTCCACCAAATCCTTCCCCCTTTTTTCATTGGATTTTCCGTTGTATTGGTCTCCAATAGGTACATTGATTATTTATAATCATTTTGAATTTAAATGTATTTTTCCGTGTATTCAGTATTTATACAATGTTGAAGTTGAACTTCTTGGTAACTTTGGCTTTAAATGAGAGTCCCCGTTTTCTCCATCAACATTCGAAATCCTTCCCTAAGTCCCATCTTCTATAAAGTTTGCCAGTTTCCAGATTACCAAAATTTTGTTTTTTTCCTAATTCCTCTTCCACTTTTTCTTGCCGTGAAGGGTTTTCTCACATTGACAAAGGAACAAAGACAGCCAGTATGAACGACAAAGGGAGCGGAAGAGGAAAAAGGGGTCTTGATTGGGGGAAAATTGTTCACGCCTTTTGCTCGAGATGAATGGGAGAGAAAGCAGCGAGTCCTCCAATATAACCTCCTGCACTCGAAAATGTTTATTGGTTACGCTGAAAGAGGAACGCAATATTACTTTTTCCTCTCTCTTACTGAATCCATTCTGTGTCGCTCTTAGTTCGTAGACTCGACTTGAAGTTCTCTAGTTAATTCACTTTTTACTTTTGAATAGGACTTTTTTTAACATTTCAAAAACTATAACATTAACAAACGATGTAGAAAAAGGGACCAAAATAACACAACACACACACACACACACACACATATATATATATATATATATATATATATATATATATATATATATATATATACATATACCGTACACAAACGGAGTGGGTAATATTTACGAACATCCATTTACAAGGAGAGCTGAAAGAGTTTTTGCCTTTTTTGGTCTGTCTGTCTGCGACAGGAATATTTCAAAAAGTTTAGCAGAACTTTCCTTGAAGCTGTTGTTACTATTCATCATAGAAAAAAAAAAAAAAAAAAAAAAAAAACTTGCTCAACCGTCTGGGTGGACTTAGTGCTGGCCTGTCTCTTAGTATCAGTATCTATCAAAGGCATACTAAAGCATCGTTTGTGTAAAATTAGGAAATTTCCGATTTCCGTAACACACAATCATCAAATAATTATGTTAATTAAATAGCCAATTAGACTGAAAACTAAATTAGAATAACTTGAAAAATATTCAAGTTTAATTTCGTTAATTTCAGTTACACGTAAATATAATTCCCTGTCTAGATATAACCGTGCAGGTTATGTTTAAAAGTCGCTCATGTATGGCAGAGGCGAGGGACATACTATGCCCTAAAGACTGACCATATATAGTACATATGATCAGCACCCAAGTCTCTCTCCATCAAGCTAGGACCAGGGAGGGCCAGGCAATGGCTGTTGATAACCCAGCAGGTAGACATATATATTGGGGGAAATGATATATATGTGATATATATATACAGTATATATATATATATATATATATATGTGTGTGTGTGTGTGTGTGTGTATGTATGTATGTATGTATGCATGTATGTATGCGTGCGTGCATGCATGTAGGTATATTGAAACTAGCTCATCAACGAATTCTTGTCTGTCAGGCGTTCACAATTGGAAGTTCAAAGATTAAAAATGAAGAGGACACACTGATATCTGAAATAAGAATGGGATGCCAGATGTTTCAACGTTGACTGTTCGGAAAAAGATTTAGTCTTTTTATAAGACCCAACCTAACTACTGGAAAGTTCATACACCTCGGAGATCATAAAGCCAGATAAGATATTGCCTAAATCTATTACCCTTAGAAAAATAATTCAAATAATATAGAAATGAGCAAAATTACATTTGAGACCTCTTTATGAATTTCTAATAATGGCATTAATGAAGTAAATAATATTAAAGGGAGATCAAAAGAGAAAATGAACAAAGGTGACGCTAAAGAGAAAGGGAACTCACTTGTCAAAAATATGATTGAATCATATCAGAAGGGGAGGATGAAAGGATATTAGAAAAATATGATAATGAATACATAATGTTTGTATCATGTGGTAACTGTCTTAATAAAGTTGTAACTTTTTATACGAATGTTAAATATCAAATATAACAACAGAAATTTTTTCAGATCTCAATACCCAAAAGAATGAACTTTTCATGGAGATTTTGATTAATATCGAGAATATATATCAATTGCTAATACAGTTTGTGCATTATTGAAATTAAATACAAAGATTTTTTATTCTGAAATATTCGCGTAAATAACTATAGTAAAGTCAAATGGTAATAAAATTATTCCCTTTTGAAAAAAAAAAATGCAATGAAAATTCCTCTTTTCTATGCACTGAAGTGTAGAAGTAAATCAAAAAAAGACATGTCCTAATAGATGGAGCACAACGTACCTTGAGAGTACGAACTGAGTTCACCTTGCGTTAGCCAAAATAAGATGAAGACATGAAGGGAATGCCTGAGCAGCCTCTCGATTCGACGTGCTTTTTAACAAAGAAAAATCATCTATATTTGTTTTCGGAAAGACAGTAGTGGAAAGCGCATGGATGGGAGGCAAACTTTCACCGGAGAGAGCAAAGTTGGAATTCTAAAAATTGAAACGGACAGTTTTTCACAGTTTCAGTACCTGGGAGATCTAGCCCTGCCCTAAAAAAGTAGGGTGACTAATAAAATAGTGGTGAACACAGGTCACGGAAATATTTCGCTGTTGGGCATAAGAGTTTCATTTACCAAATTAAATGGTTAATCTGCATACAGTATATAATTCAATGCATCTTAAACGATACATGCTTAAGAACATACGCCAACATGTGTGTTTAGTATTCAAATGTATATTGAATTGTAAATGTGTGTTATATACACATATCCTATAACTCCTATTACTGTGTAGAATAATCATATATAAATATACATTTTTATCTCTGCATATATAGATGTAAGAACATATGGTTAAAAGGACCAATGCGGCTGGGTGGTACATATATATATATATATATATATATATATATATATATATATATATATATATATATATATATATATATATATATATATATATAAAAGCGAAAGATGAAAATCGAGAATACACACACATATGGTTTAAGGTTTTACGTATCGCTATGATCAGCAAAGCTGTACTAGCCAGGGCCACCATACTAAGTTGGTTTGCAGTCAGCGTTCGGACGAAAATCTCTCTTCATCATCAATCCACACTGGGTAGCATGGTGATGAATGATGAACACTGGCCAAACCCCACTACTGAATTGACATGTCTGAGGGCTTTGTCCTGAAGTGGACTACAAACGGCTACATTTTGTTTTTTGGTGCGCTCTCTCTCTCTCTCTCTCTCTCTCTCTCTCTCTCTCTCTCTCTCTCTCTCTCTCTCTCTCTCTCTCTCTCTCTCTCTCTCTCTATCTATATATATATATATATATATATATACACGCACAAACATGAATAATTCATTTTTACAGAACTCGAGAGCCGTGGAGTCTAAACTTGAACTGTTTACTAAATTGCGACTCCTCGATGCAGCCTGCCTCCTGTCATTGGGTTCTCCCCATCTCCATCGTATATTCTGGAAAAACCTCCAGGGAAACACCCTGCCCACTTACTCTCATCTCCCGGCGGACTCCTAAGTAGTTTAAAGGCA
The DNA here is from genome assembly GCF_036898095.1 of Palaemon carinicauda. Classification (NCBI taxonomy): domain Eukaryota; kingdom Metazoa; phylum Arthropoda; class Malacostraca; order Decapoda; family Palaemonidae; genus Palaemon; species Palaemon carinicauda. The sequence goes on from NC_090746.1 coordinate 80,046,680, forward strand.
CTTCAAGTGAGCCGCAAGATGCTTTTTCACTTTCACATGCTCCCAACAAAAACTTTCCTAATAACAACACTACTTGCTTCTAGTGTTAGGGTTCACTTAAACAGAGGTGTCCAAGATGTTACAGTGTTACCTGAAATTGTATTTGAAACTGGTGCACTTTTGGTAAGAGCTGAAGAAACGATAAAGGAACCTGCTTGAAGACGGGGAGGGGTTGGGGGGGGGGGGGGGGGGAGTAGATCCTTTTGGTTGCACTCCTCTTCTTGACATTTTACATTCATGAAGAAATTTTACTACTTTCAGTTTTATTACACATAAAGTGTGAAAGGAGCATGAATTCAGCCAAGATATGAGTCATGCTTAAAATGTGTTTCTTTTAACACAGAATCTTAACGAATTGGGGTTATTTTTTAACACTTGCATTCTTAAAAATATAGTTTTATTAATATATCATCATACTGAATTTTCTTTTAATCTGACAATTTCTTAAACATAATAAGAAATTAGTTTGATCATCTTATAGTCTGATTAAGGGTAATTCACCGATTTTTTTCCCTCGATGAAACAATGAACATCAGTAACATATAATGTAAACCTAAGAAATCTGTATTCAGTGAAGAAAACTGAAATACCTTGGAGCAAAGAATCCGAAAAGTTTCATTGGAAAAAATAAAAATTATAAAATAAATAGTGTTGCCGGTGTCAGTGTCAGAGTTTTAAAATAATGATGACATGAAAGTTACGGAAAAATAGAGATTCGTAATCTTAGCATATCTGAAAATTTGTTGAGGTAATTGGGGTGAATAGAAGAAATTCCGAAGTAGTCTCGGAGAGTTTTATCTCGAAAACCGACAAAGTTACAAGTATAAATTAACTAGCAATCCAATTGTCATTGAATTAATTAAGTGCTTCCACTAAGTAAGTTGCGCTGAAGACAAATAAACTCGTATTTTACCAATTTTCCAGTAAGAACAAATATTTCTACTTTCATCATTTTTTTATCATTATATTCTTTGTTTTAAAAATAGAGCCACGTGTTACTCTACTCCAAACCCTGACCCACGGCAGTAAAATACCTTAAATGCATACTGTTAGCGCATTTTACTGGGACAATAGTATTTATAGGTTTCTGTCTTACAGACAATGGATGGAAACTAAAAAGTATTCAAGAGAATCGTACAGATAAAAGTAAGGAGATCAACAATGAATGATTGATTGATTTGAGGTTCTCTGGCATCCTTACGCGATCCACAATGAACACATTACCTCAGCGAATACCAATTACACAATGGAAGGCAATGAGAATAAAGGAAATTGTTTTTAAAGTCTGAATGGCCTGTCAACTTACATATCCAAGTCTATATTGTTGCTGATAATCTTTAAAATACAAAAAATGAAATTGGGTTACAATTATCAGATATTTGCATCAAAATATATCCAATCACCCTTCAGTTTTCGACATCTTTAAGACCATCCATTTCCTTGGCTTTGCTTAAAGAATTATAGTAATGTTATATGGTGAAAAAGACACTATTTTTGCAGGCTCCAATCCTGATCGAGTCTTTGTGTTGTTATTTCCTTTTTTTTCAAGCTGAATACCTTTATCAATGTAAATTTTAGCATTGATAATATTCAGTACAGCTACTTGCGATTATTTAGGCACGGCATTCATTCAACACTGAAAAAAATGATACAAATTTTACAAGGTTAGAAATGTGTCTTTCTTGATTTCTCCGCACATTTGCAGCCCTTTTCATTTCATAACAGGGAATGTTACCAAATAATAGCTTCGTTCCTGAGGAATATTTCAACTCTTTTTAAATAAAAGCATTTCATCATTTAATTCCCAACAACAGATTCAACTTGCAAGACAAATAAGAAATCAATGATCGATGATGAAATGCTGCGATGCCAAATAAATTATGTTTAAAGGAAGTCTCTAGAAATAAACATTGTTTTGTTGTCTAATCTAAGAAATTCTATAAGATTTATCCGGTTTCCCTAAGGATTAAAGATGTCGAATAACGTTGATTGGCCCTTCCTTATTTGTGCAATTATTTTAGCAATAAAATCTATTTATCCCTTTTTTAAAGAAATATACAAAGATAAAATCACAAATAAATCAGCAAAATGGAAGAGTGCGTATTTCTAAATGGATATTCACTAATCAAATATTCATCAATACATCATGGGAATTGGTCTTAAAATAAATCCATGTAAAGAAAAGACACGCACCAAAAAAAAAAAAAAAAAAAAAAAAAAAATCCCCACACTATAGGCTTTCCATATTAAAGAAAGGATTTTTCTGTAACGAGATCTTACGAAAGTTGCAAAATATCTATAACACAAAGATGATCACCAAAATAATCCTGCAAAGAATGCCATTTAAACCCAAAGGACAAATATCATGAAAAACTATAAACCTTTGCTGGAATTCCAGCAATCCTTATAAAAAGAATTTGTATTGTGTATCTGCATTAAAATACTGCCACCCCGTAAACTAGTATTTGTACCTAGACAACAAAAAACAACAATAAATGTGGGGGAGCTTTTCCAATCTTCATAAACAACCAGTTCCGCCGGAACGAAACAGATAATATTTTTCAAAGAAAAAAAAAAAAAAAAAAGCTGAATTGGATGAAATTGCAATAGAAATGGAAAACATTACCAGAAAAAAAAAAAAAAGATTTGCGCATAAGAAAACATTAATTCTGCAAAAGAAATAAAACTAAAAAGTTCAACGTGCAGAAGAGACAAAGAGTCTGGCTATGATATTAATGGGGAGCAATTATTGTTCGACATCAATAAATTCAAGATAAGAGATCTAATGCCAAGGCAATGCAATTATTTGTCGCTATTTTTGCAAAGCAATCCGAATTAATTTCAAGCAATAGAAATAAAATCAACGTCGCCGAAAGACAAAAAAAAACAAAAACAAAAATTACCAAAATTGAGAAAAAAAACGTTATCAAAATATTTAAAGAAAAACGTACACACACACACACACACACACACACACACATTATATATATATATATATATATATATATATATATATATATGTATATATATATATATATATATATATATATATATGTATATACATATATATATATATATATATATATATATATATATATATATATTAACGTTGTTACTGATCTTACAATATTTTATATGTTTATTCATTTCATGTCACAATTAATAGTTTATCTAAATTATTTCCTTACTTCTTTTGCTCACTGGGTTACTTTCCCTGTTGGAGTCTTAAGGCTTACAGCAGCCAGCTTTTCCAACTAGGGCTGTAGGTAAGCTGATAATAATAATGATGATGAAAATAATAATAATAATAATAATAATAATAATAATAATAATAATAATAATAATAATAAATACTGATAATGATAATTATACTACTACTAATAATATATATCTTGCAGAGAGAGAGAGAGAGAGAGAGAGAGAGAGAGAGAGAGAGAGAGAGAGAGAGAGAGAGAGAGAGATTCATGACCTTCGTTTTTATTGGCAATTTCAAATTGTATCTGAATTTCTATTTGAGTCTAAATTGATATTAGTCTGAAAGTTTGAGAGATCGACAGAAAATAATATCTGGGACTGTTTTCGGATTATATGCAACTATCCTTCAACAAAAAAAGGGTAATCCGTAAAATTCTAGTAATTACAGAAAAAGTTTTCCTATTGTTGTTTCAAAGTGCATTTAATCATCATTAATGCATGAATACAAATATGCGTTGACAAAAGTTTACCTATTGTGTTAATCTTAAACCAGATTTCAAAGATGATAAATAAAATGTTCTTTAAGAAAAATCCCTAAAATAATTGACTGATTTGCCACGTGATATGTTTAATAGCACATTATAAACCCAGACGTTTAAGATATAATGTTAATCCGTGTCCATTGTATGAAGTAAAGGATTAATAGGGCTAATCCCTTTCAAAGCCACTAACTATGTGTTTTTGAAGCACGATAAACTTCCTCTAAATAAATACTAAAGAATAATAGCCAATCCTTTCCCCTAAAATTAAGAATAACAAGACTAACCTAATATCTAGCGCAGAAAATACTATCCGCACACCAACAAGAACATCCGATGACTGAAATACCTGTGTCTTGTAACTTATAAGTCTGTTACAGTGTCCTCCAACAGCCGTTCCTTACCTGAAAGAAAAAAAAACAAGTTATATAAACAGTAATTAAGCTCATAACATATATCACATAACCCAAAGTTTAAGCGCAACTTTCTACAGAATAAATTTTCATATACTTAATTTTAAGAAATATAAACAATACGCCACAATGATGAAACTTTAATAGATGTAGGGATTATATATATATATATATATATATGTGTGTGTATATATATATATATATATATATACACATACATACATACATACATACATACATATATATATTATAATCTACCAGTAAACTTTCTCATCTGTCAACTTATCCTCATGAAGATAACATGCATTATCAACAATATAACACCCATACAGTATAACTGAAATCAAAACCGGGTAGAGAAGGGGGTGGGCATTTTTCTTTAGAATAGTGGTTAGCAAGTCTTTAAATCACATTATTTTATATTATCTCTCCATTCAACTGCTTACTAATGTGTTTCAAGTGGCACTGCTATCTAATCTGTCAAAATCCACAACGGGCATTAGCAGATACCCTCGCCCACATACCCATAAATCCTGTTGACAAAGCTTTATTATTATTATTATTATTATTATTATTATTATTATTATTATTATTATTATTATTATTATTATTATTATTATTATTATTATTATCATTATTATTATTACTATTATTATTATTATTATTATAAATAATAGCTAAGCTACAACACTAATTGGAAAAGCAAGATACTATAAGCCCAATCGCTCCAACAGGGAAAATAGCCCAGTGAGGAAAGGAAACAAGGAATAGATAAACGATATGAGAACTAATAAAAAATTAAAATGAATTATTTTAAAAACAGCAACAACCTCGAAACATAAAAACATATGCTGCAAGTTCAACTATTGAAGTTTCGCCCAATAAAAAATTCCATAAATAAGAAACTCCGTACGAAAAAGCTAACACTGAAAGGAAGCGAATTTTCAATCTTCGTATCCATTAAGAAGCAGAGTAAAAAAATGCTGATAGGAATGCAATATAAGCAGTTATTCAAAAAGAGCAAGCAATTATTAATATTTGTTTTCGTTGGCTGTAAATATGCCTCGTTACATGAAAGCATTTTTAGGGGTAACATTATGAGTCAGTCGCAATATTGATAAAGTTTTAAAATTAACTCCCGAACAATGGATGTACTTTATTCATTTGCAGTTCTATAAACTGTAACATTTATTTTTATAAAAAAAAAATACATCTAAAATTATGTTCTTTACAGAGAAAACAAGAATTAAATTACTGCATAGAGAATTTTTATATAAATAGACAACTTTTTTACATAAAACATTATTAATTATATTAACAATACGGATAAAAACAATAATAGAAATAACAAACTATTCGGACGCGGAAGACGAAGGAGAGAATGAAAAGCAGAAAGGGGAGGGTAGATAAAAGCAGCAGGTCAGTTCAATTGATGTTTTTTTTTCTTAACACAATGAGACTGAATGTTCGGAATGTCTGTCTTGATAAAGAGTTCCTTACCATCCCATTATTCTAATTGTTCTTATTCGTAACTATATTACATCATTTTTATTTCCATAATAGTTCATTATGGAGTTCATTGAATTATACAGTTTGCACTGAAAACTCAAGTAATAGTCGTAAGGCAATGTAATATATATATATATATATATATATATATATATATGTGTGTGTGTGTGTGTGTGTGTATATATATATATACACATATATATTTATATATATATACACACACACACACACACATATATATATATATATATCTAAACACACGCATATATATATATATATATATATAAACACACACGCATATATATATATATATATATATATATATATCTATATATATGTATATATAAACACGCACACGCATATATATATATATATATATATATATATATATATATATGTATATCCTGGAGTTTTCGTATGGACAGATTTCAGAAATTATTTGTTTTATTCCAATATTCTGAAACCATCAGAAAGGGAAAACACACACACACACATTATATATATATATATATATATATACATATATATACACATATACATATATATTGGAACAAAACAAATAATTTCTGAAGTCTGTCCATACGAAAACTCAAGTTTACATTTCATGGCTCTCGATTTATTCTATAACATTCTAGAACAGATGTTAGAAAGTTGCTTTCCCTGGCTAATACCACGAAATATAGAATTTACTTAGTTAAACGATACTTTTTCTTTACTAAACGAACGTACCTCATAGCTAATATGCCAGTACCAAAAACATGATTTCACTACCGTGGCTTCAAAGCATTTGACGAAAAAAAAAAAAAAAAAAAAAAAAAAAAAACTTCAAAATTTGAGTAAAAATTGTAATAAAATTCAAGCATAAATTCATAAAGAAAAATCTCCATATATAAATGTAACAAGAGGAAGCTGTACATTATGCAGCTACTTAACACCCGTTCAACTTTTTATCAATTCTCTTTATAAACTTTCTAAAACATAAGTGGAAAAGAATCCTAATCCAAATGGCTATCATGGGTTCAACTGAGTCCATTGTCATTGGTAATCAGGAAGTCATCGGATAAAACCATTAGAAGAAGGGAGCATAAAGGTTATATGAGAGAGAGAGAGAGAGAGAGAGAGAGAGAGAGAGAGAGAGAGAGAGAGAGAGAGAGAGAGAGGTGGGGTGAATCCATTGGAAGGTACCTATGGCATTGAAGTAATCGCTGAGAACATAAATACTATTAAAAATTATATATTTTCTATTTTTATAAATAACAATCATACCTATAAACAATACCAGCCAGAGCATTTGATTAATAATATCCTAGCTTCTTCTAGGGGCGCCATTAACAGCATCCTAGGAGGCAGGAGCAGCTTCGGAATTCAAGAACCAAATGCGACAATATAAGGATCCCTGGCATCGCACACACTCCCTCCCTCCCTGTAAGTTTCATTATCGTTCTGAATCTCCTTTACGGGAAGAAATAAAGAAATGTCCCAGAATAATCGCCTTATTCCAGGGAAATCCTCTTATTCAATAAACTTAATAAGGTCAGATGTGTAATCATTCCTGAAATAGGAGCTCGCTATTTGATTGCCTTAACTTATTCCCTTTTTTCAGGAAAAGAAAAAGAAATTTCAGACTTATGGAGGGAAAGGATTAATTCCTGCAATATTCTTGGACCGGATAGAATTTATTTCTTTTTCTAAATAAATATTGCAGATATCTTTCTCGTATCCAAAGATAAACCCTACTGTGCCTAAGAAAATATACATGTACCAACAATTTTGTCGATTAAATTTCCATTCCTTTTTTTATTTTCTTTTTATAGCCAAACGCATTTTACTACAAATGGTTTAGTACAGTAAGCTGTTATGCTTCTTTTCATAAAGCTTGTATAAGATATGTAGGTTTTTAGTTAAAGTTCGTAATTCTACACCGATCCTAGCGACTATAATTAAAAATCTATAAAATTATGTCATAATCAATAAACCAGCATTTCAAGGTAGTTAAAAAATTATATAATAATAAAAAAATAATTTTGGGAAATGTATTGTTGAATCTACAACTGTTATTATGAATAACCCAACTGAGCTAGAAATGAGAACTTTAGCCGAAGGCTTCAGTGGATTGAAGCATTACTTCATGCAGAATTGTACAGTTAACTGAAGTTTGCAAAACGCTAATGGTTAAACTACACTTCGTCCCCAAATACATTAGCGAAATCTTGAGTAAAATATCATTTATATCTTATACAACAACTGCTCAGATGGCAAAATCACACATGCGATTTATGATACAATGATGATAGTTAGTTGTTTAAGCATCCATGATTTACCCTTGCATTTATTCAACAGCATTATTTAAAACAATTCTGGTTTTAGGTTATATGGCCGCTGTAAAATCAACCATCAAGGTCAGTACAAAAATGCAATATCATATTGATGTATCAATCTATCTTAATCACTTCAATATGATAAACATATGATAATCTAAATATCATTAAATTATTGGAGATAAACAAAACGTGGAAGTGCCATAGTGGCAGTACGCATAGCCTCTTGGAGAGAGCAAATTTATATCTATACCAATTGCTCTACATACAAATCACCGTACACCGAAAACATATTATAGAAATTTGACTCACTCATGGAGATGTTTGTATCAATTACCTGTATTCCTAATGTAAGTATTATATCACTTAACATTCTAATAGATTAAACAAAGTCTGTCTTCAAAAGAGAATGACGTTTTAGTAAATAACCGGTTTACACCTAACTAGTAATTTTAGCGAATTATTACACATACTAAAATAGTTACAGTTTAGTTTTTAAAAGCTTGGATGAATGCATAACTTGAATATTTAAAGGGTCAGTTATCATTTTTAAGATAAATTTGCCCCTCAAACAATAATACGAATTTTCAAACTCTGATTAATACAAAAGTTTGTCACAGCTTGGCACGTATAATTTGGTTTGAGGTGAGCTCGAGGTAAAATATCTAATACTTACAAAACAGAAACTAACTATTCTGACTGCAGGAAACTGCCAATTAAACTAGTTTATATAAAAAGATAGCAAAGTTAATCTTCAAACGTGGAAAACCAAAGTTGATCTTCAAACGTGGAAAACCAAAGCTAGTAAACCGAAGTTCAGTTTTGGAAACAGAATGTAACATTTTAACATTTAAAACAAGGCAATACTTCTTGTTTCATGTTGACTTCTGTACCATTTTTAATGTTTTAATAGCATAGCATAATCAGTAATAAAAAAATGAGTTTAGTGCAACATGCCAAAATATGATGACTCGAAAGATCCCGTGCATTTTGCAGTTATCAATATTTACAACTAACAAAGATTTTGAAGATAACAGAAAATTACTATGATCTTCCCTACAAGTACAATATATTTTTTATTATTGGGCAATGATTAAGACATTTACTTTCTAATACTCTAGGAATAATCGATTATTTACATATCCAGTAAAGTAACGAATACCCTGTTTAGAGAGAGAGAGAGAGAGAGAGAGAGAGAGAGAGAGAGAGAGAGAGAGATATTAATATAAGAAACGCAAGGGGATAAACTAAATACATTTCTAAAAACAAAGAAATCCATTTAAAATCGAAAGCTTAATACGCGCGCATGTTGGCTCCTATTTATATTAATCCAAGTAATTGCTTAATTTATCTCAGAAGTCTCAGTAAGTGATTCAGGGTAATCAAGAAAATTAAATTCATTGAGAGAGAACCGCAGACTTTCTTGAACGCATTTCCCAAATTAATTTAATGCAGACGCTAGTTTAAACGATGATCTTGCTTTGATTCAAATGCAGATCTCCTAGATCGGATGATTAAACAAGCATTCAGGCGAAACCCAATATCTCATCCAAGCAAACGTAGCCAAGAAATGAGCAAAGCATTACACAATGCTTTATTAATCATTGTGAGAAGTTCACAAAATATTACCAGTATGAAGTACCACTAGAAAAATTTTACTATCCATTTTTTTTTTTTTGTGCTTTAATATATCAGGAAAAGCTAGGATTCAATCAATAACAAGATATAATATATTTCTGGAGACGTTTCTTCAAAAATTAGAAAAAAAAGCCTAGCGAAATCTGATTGGCTTTATCTGGCATATGAAATAAACCAAATTAAAGTCTATTACCTTTAGCTTGATGTAAATAAAAATCTGCACCTTTGTCACAAATACATGGAATAAAAATAAATAAATATAAAATAACACTCAAGACAGCTTAATATCTCTTGAAAGCTATAGTCTTTTGGGTTAAACGTCAACTCAAATTGTATTAGATAACAAGACTTATTTGGAAATAATCCAGAAAAAAGTATTAATTTCCTGAAAATAACAATAGCTAGACATTAAAGTATATTGAAAATATGACAAAGTTAAGGTAAAGATTTTTTACTTCTTACCTAAACAGGTTGTAGATGAATGTAAAGAATATTGTGAACGTGATATAACTTGAGGATCAAAGTCTCTACGATATAATATGGATTATCTGTTTGAAAAAATTTATATCCACAAATATTTCCGTATTATATTTGAATAGTATACCACTTTGAATGTTATAAAAGGTCAGTTTAACATGGTATATACTTGGGGTTACTGCACTAATTTTAGAATATTAACTTAGCTAATGGCGCGTTATTTGCGTAGCTAAAGTAACGTTAGCAGAAATTTATAACTCAGAGTGTATTGCTGAATCGTAAACACTTTTAATGCATTGGTGATTTTAACATTAGCAAACGAATGAAGTAAATATTTCATAGTGGTACCTGTAACTAAAACCGTAATTTACTCGGGCTTTTTTTAATATGAGTCAGGTTTTTATCTGTATTGCTTATCATATGTATTTTATAAGATTAATAACATGAATAACATAAACTACCACATGAATGGCCGAGGCAAGGGACAGGACAATACTCTGGAAACTAATAATATCTATGATCAGCGTCCACAACCCCTTTCCATCAAGCTAAGCCCAGGAAGGGCAACTAAAAACTCAGGAGGTAGACCTATAGGCCCAAAAGGATGATGAGAAGGGCCCGAACTTCCTCTCAACAGATTGCTATGCAGGGACGTTACCAATAATATCAATTCAATGATGATAATTATCTATTTTTCAAGTAATTAAATTAAGACGTATTACTCTATTCAAAGGTACTGTAGTCAAGCCAGATGATACAATTAAGGACATGCAACCGGAGAGACTTTCGCGAATAAAACTGTCAGTAGAACTGCAACAACGCAAGTTGGCAAAATAAAAACTAGTTGAAAAGGATAGCCGAGGTAAAGTGATAGATATCAAATTAACAGGAAATAAGATTAGACTATTTATTTCGATAAGAGAAAGTCTTTATGTTTATTTAATGAACGAGAACATTTTCAATTACAATCATGTCTTATCATTAACTACCAGCAATTCTCCAAGCGTAATTGGAATATTTTCATGACACCCATCTGAAATGTAGAAAGAGAGAAATAAAAAAAGAAGAGGTTAGAAGTTCTAAATTAGTCAGCCACTGTCCATACTTCCCATCAAGCTCACTTCAGACGACCAGGATTTTAATTTCGCTCAATCGCCAGTAATTGACTTCAAGGGAAACCGCCCCACCTAGGACCGTATGCGTTTAATTAGGACGTCTCTTGAAAAGGCAGCGTTGCAGCTCTCAGAAATGCACGTCCACACATCAATTCTGCTCAATGTTTTCTCACCCAGGTTCCCTGTTCATTGGCCTTGTTTTTAATTTAATTGCATGACGCCCCCATTACTCGTATAGTCATACAAAAATACAATATATACATACTTCAATACTGTTTTCGACCATGACCATTTACAAATAGAAAAATATATTTAAAAGACTTGAAGCGGATTAAAATTGGCTAGTTCATAGGCTTCATCGAGTCCCAATAAATTCAA
>NC_090746.1:80060800-80068300 GCF_036898095.1 Palaemon carinicauda
TGTTGTTGTTGTTGTTATATTATTATTATTATTATTATTATTATTATTATTATTATTATCATTATCATTATTATTATAATTATCATTATCATCATTACTATCATCATCATCATTATCATTATTAAGAACGTCATCATTATTATTATCATGATAATTACTGTTTGTAATGAATATGTTTGCAATTATAATCCATTTTCGTAAATATCCTTAGTATGAATATAACAAGAATCTAGCATTGCTTGAAATCAATAGAGACTTCGCTTAATATCTAGATTGATTACGGATGCTGATGCATATGGAAGGTTTAAGACAATGCAAATGTCATTATTCTATAAAATTCATAAAATCGTTTAAAAAAGTAAACTTTTATCAATGTATACCTAACATTATATTAAATGAAAAGCATTCCAACCATCTAAAGTGACAAAATAATACGTTTGCATATAAAAATGAAAACTTTTCTCTACAATGCTCAGAAATATGTGAATGCATATCATATGTAAATTTCACATTGCATGTATGATTTTAAATAGGTTTCAATGAGCTGAACATTTTTGAAAATCACAAAATATTGGATATCACTATTTTCAACCTTTATATGAAACAACTACATCACTGAGACTCTTAAGTTTCACTTCATGATTATAGAACTAAGCTGGAACTGAGTTTCTGTGACTTCGGCAAACAAAAAATAAATTATCAGTAAATAGCAAATAAATTTTATCTACAATATACATACAATCTATTCGACTGAAAATTAAATATGTAAACATGGTAGAAAATATAAAACTACTTGAAATACAGTAGGCAATTAATGCGCATTTACGAAAGAGAGAGAGAGAGAGAGAGAGAGAGAGAGAGAGAGAGAGAGAGAGAGAGAGAGAGAGAGAGAGAGAGTTAGAGAGAGAGTTAGAGAGAGAGAGAGAGAGAGAGAGAGAGAGAGAGAGAGAGAGAGAGAGAGATAGCATCATATGATGATGAGTAAAAATAATGGAGTCGTACTTTAGCTGCATCCTATGTAATAAATATACCATAAGAAGAAAAAGTCTTAAAACGACATAAAAATTGACTCAGGCAATTTCCCTCATGATGTGTAGGCCTAATTAAGGGAGGAGAGGAGAGGACACAACTGAGAATTCCCATTGCCTACTTTTAAGGAGCATCAGCATATCATGCATTATATACTTCTTCTGTCATAAAACTTACAACAAAATTCAATTGATTAATGTATCTTCCGCTGCTATAAACAGAGACAACGAAATCGTGTGGTCGTCATGTTACATTCAAAGATTTACTTGAAGGGGCAGAGATTAAAAAAAAAAAAAAAACTATTGAATTAAGCGAAGTTCGTGTCTAACCTCTCTTTATTTGTTGCGACAATTACTTTATTTTGTCAAGAAGGGCTTTGGAAAACTTGTAATATTCTGATGTATTATTTTGTCCGCGCAGATGTCGACGAGTATGTATGTATGTTTACTCAAAAGCTCGTTTATTTTAGTGTAATACACATAAATTCACATAAAAATAAATGCTTTCATGCGTGCAGATATGTATGTATGTGTATATGAATCAATATATTCAACAAAGTATGTTTGATTGAGGTAGATGTGGGTAATCTTAGCGTAATTGGTAATATTATTAGTCAACATTTCAAGAAATAATCCCATTCTATTTACTAATATAAAGTAAAACAAAATAAAGTCTGTCATTCTTGTTGAACGACACTACCTAACACTTTTTAAACAATGGTACCTACTCAACCATTACCTATTTCTACATCACTAAAATTGATTAGCGGCCTTTAGCGCATGATGTGAAATTTCTCATCATTATCCGTTCATTCATAATATACGCAATAAAGAAATTTGTAAAATAACACATTAGATAAAATTAGTGTGCCCTTGGGTTGTTTTGATACCAACTATTTAACATTATTCTCTGAGGTAAATATTTGAACGTTACAAGCGTTGATCCTCAAGATGCTTCAGGGATTATTAATTACTCTTATAAAAAAATCAAAGCATGAAATGAAAGTTCGTTAATGCAACGTAGTGTCTGGCCAGTATTTGGAAGGTTGACTAACATGAAAAGATAGACGATAAAAGAATCCATGGAGGAGGTAGCGGGGCTAGCAACTTCCCTCTAAAAATACATGATTAGATATGGTTTACTGTATATGGTAGATGGCAACAAATTCAAATGGTAGATTTTAAGCTAGGAAAAAATTACAAATTAATACCTATAGTCTGTTCAGAGCACGAGGTCTATTCAGGGAGGGGTTTAAAAGGTTGCTTACTAGCTATGTGTGTGTTAACCTTAGAACATCTCTCTCTCTCTCTCTCTCTCTCTCTCTCTCTCTCTCTCTCTCTCTCTCTCATCCAAGGGCTATTTGAAAGTTTTAATGTATATATTTTGTATATAGTATATGAAGCTATTTAGTAAAATGAGTGTCCATGTCTAGGATTATAATAACAATTTGTTTATATTCTGTTACATGTGTTAAAGATTGATCCCATGTTACCACGCAGTGATGGTCGGAGTGAAGTTCTACTACTGTACGAAAAAATTCAAGAAAAACTAAAAGGAAAAGAAAAATTCCTTCAGTGGCTGCAAAACCTCCCTTCATAAGGTTTTATAGGATATTGGCTTCAAATACAGCAAGGTTGATGGCTGAAAACTCTTTATGGAGAGGAGTAATGTTGCAACATCTCACACCACCTTGTTTCCCCCAGAGAGAGAAAAATAAAAAACTAGGTTTTTCAAAAAAAAAAAAAAAAAAAAAAAAAAAAAAAAAAAAAAAAAAAAAAAAAAAAAAAAAAAAAAAAAAAGGCCTCCCGGAACATCACGTATCTGGTGAAACATTGCCTGGGCGAATCAGAATTACACAGTTCCGTCCTGTTGGAGAGACATCACATCACCTAAAGCCACCAGAGTACGACAGCCAATAGGGAAAGGCAGTCGTTTGATTATACTTCATGCTGGTACGAAAAATAGCTTCGTAGAACAAAGAGTTAGACTTTACTCTTTATAGGTGGTGTGGAATAAAAGTAGATAATTAAGAATAATGACATTATGTGTATATATATATATATATATATATATATATATATATTTATATATGTATATATGTATATATATATTATATATATACATATATGTATATATATATATAATATATATATATATATATATATATATATATATAATAGTATGTATGTATGTATGTATATATATATATATATATATATAAGTATATATTTATATATGTGTATATATATATATATAGAGAGAGAGAGAGAGAGAGAGAGAGAGAGAGAGAGAGAGAGAGAGAGAGAGAGAGAGAGAGAGAGAGAGAGAGAGTTGTAGGTAGGTATTTAGGAAACCGTTAATCTGTTAATTGACGGTTAAACTGACAGCGCCGCACTCAAGGAAATTCCAAAATCTGTCACACCTACAGTAGAACCACCTTCATGCTAAGGCCCCAATATAGTATTATATAACAAGTATCCTGAGCCCACGAG
This sequence comes from Palaemon carinicauda, assembly GCF_036898095.1. Classification (NCBI taxonomy): domain Eukaryota; kingdom Metazoa; phylum Arthropoda; class Malacostraca; order Decapoda; family Palaemonidae; genus Palaemon; species Palaemon carinicauda. Next base: position 80,064,322 of record NC_090746.1, read on the forward strand.
CGCTATCTGTGGTGGCAAGGAGTGAGGAGACTAAGGCGAAGCTCGTTTGAACGAAGTCAGTGACTGAATCTATAAAAGCCACTTAGAGGGGCAAGGTAATGTAAAGGATAACAAGATTTATTTCTTAAACAGCTAAAACTTTAAACCAGAAATTGCCCTCTTAACTTGGATCTTTTCCAAAAGTTTCATTTTGCCAATAAGTTTAACTACTATAGGATACTATAGTTTATACATCCAAGCAAATCTATTCTCGGAAGCAAATTTCGCTTTATTTGTTAACAACGGTTTTAAAAATGTATATGACACACATTTACTACTAGAAATATATAATTCTAGCATCTTCTTAATCAGCATAGTGGAAGTCCAATATCCCCATGAGTACAGAAATGTATATTCAATCTTGAACATTTGACATGAAAATTCTATTTTTAATCTGCGATAAATCATAAAAGATGAAATAATTGTGCTTTACCAAGATTATGTAAATATAAGCCTGGAATTGTGGCATCTAAATCGCTTGCACTTTAATATATGTTCTATGTCATTTGACTACAACCCACGAAACGAGTTTCGCAAAACTCAAGTTAAGGACGTCGGATACCATCAAAATATAATATGAAATATTGACGGCGAAATTCTCCATGCATACAATTCTCAATACAAAGAAAAATTTCGTTATTTCACAAAAAAAAAAAAAAAAAATTTTGGCTGTACGAAATTGACCATGGTGGTTTAAAGACCCTTTGCACAACTCTTCAAAAGGATGAAAACTCTTAGCTTCCTATTTGAAAAAATAAAAATCTTATGTAAATCCCAGAATATTATATACATTATTAACATATAATAAAGAAATAATGTTGGCTTAATCACTAAATACCGTCATCGTAGAAATATATGAAACTGTTTTAGTGATATCTAAAACAGTAATTTTAACAAGATTATTTGGACTCTATTTTCCATGAGGGACGTATATAACCTGAATGTATTAATGAAAATGTGTTTCAATGCCATTTGGAACCTTGATTTTCTCTATAAAGAGATACGGATGTTGCAAGTTTTAATATAAAGATCTAAAGTTGCATAATGCATCATTATGAAACCAAAAACAGTTTATTATTTAAACTGTGAGATGGAGAATTCTGTATATAAATTCTAAATAAATTTTCACAGAAAAGAAATAGAAGTTAAAATTCAGTAAAAAAAATCTGTATAAAGATTTAAAGGCGCCTGCCTAAAAAAGGCCCATATTTACGATCTCCCCCAACGCGTTATATGAAATTATCGTCCCCCACCAAAGATATTCATGAGCAGGTAAATTTTGACAGAATATTCCTTTCCCCATAATAAATTCCGTCGAACATAATAAACTTCATCAGAATGTTTGAGAGGAACCGGGAAAATACCATCATTCTGGAGGTTAGGCCTAATAAATCAGAGACCCTGAAGGATTTGCATTTCATGAGCCTTCCGTGACAATGTTAGGATAAATAAATCACCATTGTCACATTCTTGGATGAAGGAAATCAAATGGCACAAACATAATTCTAGGAAAGTGATTCTTGAATATGTATGATCCCCTGCGCGTTTAATCTCAAGTGTGAGAGTGTGTATGTGCCTTTCGACCTAAAGTTTCCACTATTTGAGATCCATGACCCGTGGAAAATATTTCAAATTTGCCTCTTATCTCTTCACGGTAATTGTATGAATCGATTTCTCAATTATTTGGTAGAGCTTTTATCATTATGTTAAAAAGTAGCCATTGTGTTTTAATAGCTTATTGAAACAGTAGGCAAATAGTGTATATCTATATATTAAAACGTACCATATATTCCTATATGGTATAAGTATAACGTGGAAAAGGAAATTCTAAAGAAAACATATTCAATGGAACAAATAACATAAAAATTTCTACTTAGGAATTACACGTTATCCAAAGACTCTCTTAACCCTTATGTGTCAGAACAAACAAAAATGACCGTACATGCATGAACTACTTGCAAAGTTCGAACGCTCATAAATAAGATGAGTGCTTCTCGCCCAAGCTCTCTCCCTTGGCAAACATTACTTGTTAATGACTCCGTACCCTCGGATACTTACTATGCGTGAACCCTGAGTGTGTTTTCAATAACATATATAAATAGAAAACACATTCAAATATATCACGTTTTATCCTAAATAAATGTAAAGCACCAACCAAGAAGGGCAGGAAGTGGCTGAACCAAATACAAGTCGAGAGGGTAAAGTTTTCTTTTGTCTTATCTTACAATAAATAAGCTGCGTTACCTTAACCTTATTGAAAAACACATAATAAAAATAAGGATGTGATAAACAATTATACTCTGGGACGGGGCTATATTGACGGAATAAGATGAATGGGTGAGCCAAGATCTGAATGAGTAATGTCAGTTGAAGGAGGTGAAATGCATTTAAAAAAAAAAAACATATACACATTGTTCAGTTTAACAGTGAAATTCATACCTCAAACCTTCCCAAGTAAATCTTTATCCTTTAATTTCCTGAGAAAATCAAAAGATTATTATATGACACATAAAACTTCCAAATTATAAATCAAAAACTTTTTTCTTCGATTTGAAAATAGAGCAAAATTGTCCTGGCATACGTATTATCGAACAGGAATAAAACTGATGACATGGCAACTCAGTTATTTTAAGAATTAACACCGAGTTAAGGTTTAAACATTCAATTCTCATACATTGAATACCAAAATACAGCGTAAATAAACTAAAGAATATACAAACAAAGCATCACAAATGCTTTTCATTCTCTCTATTATACACTTTCATTTTCTATCCCCTTAACACACAATAATATATATATATATATATATATATATATATATATATATATATATATATACATATATATATATATATATATATACATATATATATATATATACATATATATATATATATATATATATATATATATATATATATATACATATATATATATATATATATATATGTATATATATAGACACACACATCCATATATGTATATATATATTTGTATATATACACACACACACACACACACACATATATATATATATATATAGAGAGAGAGAGAGAGAGAGAGAGAGAGAGAGAGAGAGAGTTAAAGGATATATATATATATATATATATATATATATATATATATATATATATATATATATATATATATATATATAGTGTATATTGTGTGTAATAAAAAAAAAAACTTAATTTTCATTACATTACCTAATAATACTTTCGTGTCATCTTATAAAATCCATAACTATGATATCGCAAACCTTTAAGAATACCTAAAAATAGTTATTGTAATATTCCAGCGTTAAATAATCGAAACCAAAATGAAAATAAATATGTGAAAAGAATTTCGTAGTTACTTAATATCTTTAATAAAATATATTCTCTATAATCTAACATTCTAAAATCAACAGTATTATAGTAAACAAAACGTTGCCTAAATAACCGTATATTTCCTTTTGTGAGAAGGCCAATATAGTTGTTACCAATGAACATATCTACTAAATGAGATTAAACATATTTGGTGACCCAAATATTACAGAGGCGAAAATTGCAGAATGTTATGTTGTAGTTTATAACTTTAGATAAGATGCAATGCAAAATTTCTTGAAACATCCAACAAAATAAAACTTGGTATGAACTCAGATTCAAGATCTCGGATAAAGAACTCAAACAAAATATATACATATGTATGTATACATAAAGGTATTTATGTATAAGATAGCTTTTATATATATATATATATATATATATATATATATATATATATGCATATATACATATATATAAATATATATATATATATATATATATATATATATATATATATATATATATATATACACATAATGGATTCAGAGTACTTCCCTACAGCCATACATTTCAACTGAAAACCAAATTTAATTCTTCATTTTGATAACTAGACTTGTTTATATAAACAAAAT
>NC_090746.1:80073300-80080800 GCF_036898095.1 Palaemon carinicauda
AAAAAACCATAATCAACCAAGAATGAAAGAACCATTATCAATCTAAATTGAAAGAACCATTGTCCATCAAGTATGAAGTATGTAAGAACCATTACCAATTAAGAATGAAAGAACCATTATCAATCAAGAATGAAAGAACCATTGTCCATCAAGTAAGTAAGAACTATTGTCCCTCAAGAATGAAAGAGCATTGTCAATAAAATATCTGTGTGGGGGAGAATCCAATGTCCTAAAAGCTAGTAAAAGTAATACTTTTAACGTGATAAGGTTTAGCCTCATCCCCATAATTGTAGTATGCACTAATTCTAGCAAGATCTTTCTTAGGATATTTACGTACCATAGGTCTACATTAGGATATGATAATGATGCAAGGAGAGTAGCATATCTGCATAAGTAATAAGTTTTTTTTTTCTAGAGTAATCGAAAAGTTGAAAATACACTATATACAATGTGGTATGCTCGTCAACTTTAGCTATGTCAGCAGTCAGCTTTTAGAAAACGTTTATGCCATATGTATTACCCTAGATAAATACAGAAACAGCTCCCTTTTTCCTTTTGAAAAAAATACTCTAAAATGGTTTTAGTTTTCCTTTCAATTCCAGTCCAAGCATTTGTATTTTCCCCAGGACACAGTAATATTCGAAGAAATAATTATATACAGTATAGGTAAGAATTTCAATTTGGAAATAAAAAATACACATTAATCTGGAAATGCATTCAGCTAGATTACAGCTTTCGAAAAAGATATTGATAAACAGTATAAATTCTCCAGTTACTAAGGATATAGATTATTCCTCAGACATAGCCGCGATGTTTGAAATTTTACTACAATTAACTTATTCAAGATCACCCCGATATAACTGGTTTAAGAGGATTTTAGTTAAAACAAAAAACTAGCTTTATGAATGCCTGCTATCTATATATATCCTTACCATCTGATCTGGTCCTCTAACACATAGATATTTATAGATTGCTGGCTTTCAAAGATTAATTAAATAACTAGCATTTGATCAGTGATCATATACATCAATGTACTGCTAGCTACATAAGCTTTATGAGCTGAATCAATAGTGGAATATCATCTATATAACATAATTACAAAACAAGTTCATCTAAATTGAAATTCCCAATAATACACAATACAGCTAAACCTGTTCGAACCAATTTCGTATTATATTCAAGTGAATTGTATATAATGTTTTTTTTTTTTTTCACCTTTCCAACCATATAGAGTATCAGCAATATTCATCTCGACAAAAATAAAGTCTTTAGATATACACCATCCAAATATTAATATACTCTCCAGCGATTTCAATCAATTATTCATGCTTTCCTTTAACTAAAACTTGAAGTTCAAGCGAAGCATATCTTTGACAATGAAGAAAGAAATTCAATTTTCCTTTAGAGGTAATTCAATTTTTCCTTTAATGTACTTCCACCATAAGACGACGGATTCGATTTTTCCTTTTCATTTCCGTCTGACAATAGCAATTCTTCCCTTTCGTTGGGAGCAAAGTATCCGCAACTTTCCAAATGAATTACGTCCATTTTTGGCCAAAAGCTAAGGGAAAATTCTTCCAGAATTCTTCCGTCAACAGATTTCACGAAACTTTCAAGATGTTATACGTGATGGAAAAAGCTATTGGGACAAACATTTCTTTCCTTGATAATCAATGCCATTGCTTTACACAAATTTCTATTTATATTCCATTTCAAATGGGGTGTGTCATTTATTATTTCCCGTGTTAAATATCTGTTTTATAAGTGATTACAAAAGATTTAAATACTGCAAACGAATTTCAAAAGTTTGAAAAAACCACATGCCAACTGGAAAACAATCCTATCTAAATTGATGTGAAGAATTTCCGTAGTGATATATATCCTCTAAGGGAAATAATTTAATATTTTATCTAAAAACGTTATAATGCTTGGAAGCCTGTGTTGGATAATTGTTATTTTGATAGTTATTCCAAAAGCTTCCAAATTATCATAAAAATGTTGAAACTTTCATGTGCAATAAGCAAACTTTATGCGTTTCAAAAGTACAGTGTAATTATTTGGCCAGTCTTTACCTTGGGTGTGTGCATGTGTGTAATCTTTGTATATGCTTTTCTGTTGAGCAAGTTGACATGGGTCTTGTAGCTTATATATGAATAATCTATTTCAATGTTACTGACATTTCTGGGGTTTGGACAATTTTCATCACCACACTGGCCAGTGCAGATTGGTGATGGTGGGAGATTTTTCTCTGATCGCTGACAACAAAGCAACCTAGTATGGATATATAGATGATCAAAACTAGTAGGTCTTTGCTGATCATGGCGATAGGCAAACCTTTTACCACGCTAATGTATATATATGTATATACACACACACACATATATATATATATATATATATATATACATATATATCATATATATCATATATATAATATATATATATATATACATAAATATATATATATATATATATATATATATATATATATATATATATATATATATATATATATATATATATATATATATATATATATATATATATATACATACATACATACATACACAGAGAGAGAGAGAGAGAGAGAGAGAGAGAGAGAGAGAGAGAGAGAGAGAGAGGAGAGAGAGAGAGGAGAGAGAGAGAGAGATCAAGTAAAGGTAGCAGTACTTGATTACAAGTAGTTATGAAAACGTCAAGTGCAAGTGGTAAAAATTTATACAGCACTGAAATTCATGTTCAAGTACTAAGCAATGTACTTAAGTACAAATACAATTGCATTTTACCATTATCTTTTCATGTTTATTATTAGTTTAGTAGCAACTACTAGATGAAGAAACATACGGTAATAAATACGATAATCTTACATGAATATATTTTATGTACGTTTTACAGATATGAGGAAATGAATCCACACAAGTGGGAGAGGCTGCTTCTGGAAGGCAGTAGCATTTATTTGCATAGGTTTGAAATAAAACTTTCGTAACATGATGTACTAACACCACATTGCTTGAAGACTAATTTATACCTGATCATGTGTGTTAAAATACTTGGAAAATGCCACGATGCCACTGGGTTTGCCGTAAATGATGCACAAAATAACTTTCTTACTGTACTAAAGAGGCAGATTGCGGACAGGATAAAGTAAACACGATGCTGCCTGTAGAACTTGTGTGCAATAGAGTTAGATATCATTGTGATGCAAATTCAGTTACAATAAGTATATGCGAAGTAATTAAAGTACTTGATCGTTTAAAGTACACCTGGCCCCGACAAGTACTCAGGACTGCGTGCTAGCGAACGTGTACAAGCATAAGTAATTGAAGTACTTGCACTTGGATCCAAGCCTGATGTGTATTATGCATTCCGTGAATATATATATATATTTATATACATATACATATATATATATATATATATATATATATATATATATATATATATATATATATATATATATATATAATATTTCTGAATATTTTCAATCTACTATGAAACCAACGGTAGTAACCAATTAAAAAAGGGTATACACAATGGACAAACATTTTTCTTCGAACAATAACTAGCCTTCGCAAAAGGTGTATTGTATAATAACAAAGGATCTATATAATATATTCCCTACACGTAACATTGGAACGTGTCACACAAAGCTCCGTTCGTGCATTGGATGGAAAGGAAAAATATTCTATCACTCATCGATAGCCTGAGGTAGAAATGCATAAAAAAGAGGAAATGCAAAAGGAGAAACGGTATGTACAAATGGAGTTTTGCTCCCTCAACGCCTCCTTTCTCAAGCCCGAATTTTAAAACTATACATACATACATACATACATACATACACACATATATATATGTATATATATATATATATATATATATACACACATATATATATATATATATATGTATATATATATATGTATATATATATATATATATATATATATATATATATATATAAATACACACAGTATATATATACATATACAAATCTAAGTACACGCATGGTACCATAAAATAGTTTATAACGTTTCGTTTAGATTTAATCGTGCAAAATACCATTTTGTTTTGGACACGAAAGGGCTTTAGGGAATAGGTCAGAGACAAAAAAGAAAGAATTCCCAATAATGATATTTTTGCACGGTGCACTTATACAGTATATAAGCCTGACTAACGATATAACACTTTGTCCTTTATTTTATATACCTGTATCTTCCGAAGTATAACTTAAAAAATAAATTGAGACCCGTTAACGCAATGTCCCTCATAATCGAACCATAAACAATTATGAGGAAAAACAATAAAATAACTTGCGTTTGTCAATGAAGAGGAGATTAAGTATAAATTTAATAATGTACTAAGAATAGTTTCGATAATATTTTGCAATAAGTATATATTAAAACTTACAAGGAGATAATCCTTTTCTGAAATATATATAAGTTTTATTTGTAATCTTTTATCGCCTTTCTCCCATAAAATAAATGGAATCTGAACTTAATGCTTATGGCAGTGTAGTCGAAAACATAAAAAACTAGAACAGGCACTCGGCTGAACAAATACCATCGCGTATATAATGTTCTGTTCCACAAGATAGGCAATTAAATTATGCACATTTTGGAACTAGTTTCATGCAAATCGGAAAAAGATTGACCACGATATAGTAAAAAGACTTTTTTTTTACCCTTTTGTTACCTTGGCTGGACTTTTGACCCAATCACTCCCACATTCTAATCCAATTGCCCTTGGTTCATGGCCAATCATCCCACCAAATTTCATGCGATTCAGTCAAATAGTTTTTGAGTTATGCAAATCACAAGCACACAGACACACAAAATACAGGCATATGAAAACATAACCTTCGCAACGAAGTTGGCGAAGGTAATAAAGCAAGCGATGAAACAAGAATCAAATATGGCAAACTTGTTCTCCAAGTCATACTAATCAGATTTGGTCTTTTGGCCTACTTAAAATTCAAGATGGCCGTTAAATTAGCACCCCGAAGTTGACTTTTGCTTAGAAGTATTTTTATTTGTCCGAGTCTCATTATCTAGATAAGGATTCCTATGTTTTCTACTCTACTCAAGTAGATCTTAATGTTTATAAAGTATACTGAAACATTTTCCTCAAGATTTTACTGCTTATAAAGTAAATTGATACATAACTTAGCAAGTAGTAGTAGTAATAATAATAATAATAATAATAATAATAATAATAATTTTTCAAGATTTCATTGTTTGTAAACACCAAACTAGACGAGGGTGTCACACAGAAGGTCTCTGCAGGTGGTAGACTACATCGAGCTCCAAAACTTTCATGCAACTGAAGTTGATGAACTTCTTGAAGGAGTGACTGTCGAGCACTACCAAGGCACATTGGTGAAATCACTGCTCTAAAGCTCAGCATGGGGTTCAGTGTCAGCCAATACTGCAACGCCCTAACCAACTCCAAATCAGTTAGGCAGCGGCACATGAATGAGCAGGACGTGCCAGCGGGAGAGCAGAGCCAAAGATAACATGTTTTTAGTTATCTGGATGGTGGAGAGATCACGCGAGACTTATGGTACTGTACTGAACGATTGGACTTGGGGTAGGGCTCGGTACAAGAACATAGTTATATCCCATACAGTAAAAATGTCTATTATGCAATGTCGCCCATGTTGTCATGATGAAGCTGGCATTAGAATATTTGTACATGTCAGGGCTACAACGGTTGATGGGAGAAAGCCTATCATCATTAAGGCCAATGACACAGGTGTGCTAGTCAAAGCAATATTGTGATGCCACCCTTTCAGGGAATAGGTCTTGTGAAAATATGGACTGCCTTTGCCCAAGGAACCCAGATTCGATGGATGCCGCCCCATGAGGTAGTTTCTGCAATAGGGCTAAGAAAACTAGAGAGCCCATACTTACATCCGTCCACTGGATGTGACGTCTTATCTGCCTCCCTTGGTGAAGGAAAGAAATCTGCATGACAGATTTTGAATGTATTTGATGATGTTTCTTAAAACATTCAGTAGTCTCAGGCAGCATCCTTCATTGATACGTGATATTGACCTACAGAAGATGGAGAGATTCATCGTCCTTATGTATGACAGATCAAGCACACCTTCTAGTAAGGAGAAAGCAAGATCAGATTATTTGCCCACGAGGATAACACTATCCCAACTTTAACGAGTTAACGAGTTGTTGGGAACTGACAAAGGGTTCCTGTACGAAAGTCTACAAAAAAAGATGCAAGTGCTAACAGTCAGTGCTCCCTGCACTTCACTCTACAGTTATGTATGTGAGCAGTAGCAGGTGGAGGACCAGTGGCATGGTTTGACCATTGTGGTACAAAGCTTACGAAATAAAACATGGACAATCTGGTGGCCATCTTGAAAAATAAGTAAAATCTCTAAAACTATGACATTCTGCTTTATAAACTTGAAATTGAACAACTACAAATATTTCTAGGCATAACACCAACTTTGGCCGACTAATTAGGCGGCCATCTTGAGAAATAGCCGTCATCTAGGATTTCTAATAAGCCAATCAACCAGATCTGGAGAACAAGTGTCAAATCTTATGCTTGAATCATCATTTGTATGAATACTCTAACAAAATAGTTGTTGTCTCTTGCGGTATAATAACAAGTTTTATAGATGCCATTCATAGAAGCGAAACAAATTCGTCATTCTCATTGTTGTCTAATAGACAAAATGCGAGCACGTTGAAATAAAGTATACATGAAGAAAAATACAGAATCGTGAGAATAATCGAAAATGAATGTCCATATACTATCAGAAACAGCAAAAGCTTCCCAAAAAACGAGAAAATCAAGAACAGTGATATTTATGAAAGAGAAACCTAATTTTGAAAAATACATATTATAATACACAATAGAATAAAAATCTTAACTTCTTAGTCTGCTGTTTAGCTAAATCTATATCACTGTCTTCACATCCAATGGAAACAGGAATAGCGAATTTCCTGAGTTATAGCGTTGAACTAAAGAAGCGGAAGAGTCATGTGTGGCAACTTCCCGCATTCTAGAATTAGCCAAGTTTGGGGGAAGAGAGCCCTTTTTCTTTCAATTTTCAAGTTACCGTGCAAAAACCAACGGCGTTCATGATTGGGTCGATACGGGGGCAGAATCCGAACGCAATGAAGGGAGTTAAAACAGAGAAGGTTGAGCTGCAAGGAATCGATAACGTGACTGTGAAAAATGTCTACTTTTAAGCTTTTTTCCAAAAAACTTCTCAGTTATTCGACTGAAATTATTATTTGATTAATTTATCATTTTAATTTTAAGTAATCTAAATCTATGAATAATGAATATCATGTCACCTGCATCGCTTTTAACCTGATTTTAATCGACAAAAAACATACAGTATGATATAAACTAAAATTCCTTGGAACGTGAGATGAACAATTGTCACCGGAAAATTATTTTTATGGCTACCCTTATGTCATGTGTAGATTCTCGGGTTACTAAATTCAGGCCATGCAAGTTTAAACACTT
>NC_090746.1:80083300-80098300 GCF_036898095.1 Palaemon carinicauda
TCTTCCACTTGTGTGACAAGATGATCAACGATCGAGGCCAAATTTTATATTCAGTTTCTGTTTGAGAGGAGAAGCTTTGCAATGTCTCTCGGAGGTTTACCATCAGGTGAATAATTATGAATACTATTCTATATTGTTAAGGAATATATGAAACGGTTACAAAAAGGGTACAAACATTCCTAAAAAATTAATAGATAAAGCTATAGCTAAAATCCAAGTAACTATTTATCTAAAACCGGATTTGCAAAAGACAAACTGAAATTCCAGTATTACTGTAAAGAGAAGGAAAATTCTAATTTTTGAAATCAAGTAATGGATAAGATACATAAATAACCGCTTAAAACGTCCATTGCAAGCAACGTTTATTAATCATCTGTATTTTAAACGTTTTTTAAAAGATTGCTATGCTGATGCTTAGGTATGGGAATAATTCATCTTGAGAGTTCATATTTTAAAGGTTTAAAAGCCACTTATGAATTGCGGACGCAAGGGACAGTGACATTGCCCTATAAAGCAAGACAATGCCCTAGAGACTAACCAGATATACAAGGAGGGCCAGGCAATAGCTGCTGATGTCTAAGCAGATAGACCTATAGGCTCCAACAAACCTCCTTCCTTAGCTCGCAAGGATGGTGAGGCTGCATCCACCAAAGGAACTAACAAGTTTGAGCGAGACTCGAACCCCAGTCTGGCGAGTACCCGACAAGGACGGTACCGACAGCCCATCACCGTCAAAAACCTGAAATGCAGAGACTGTTCTCTGGTTCACGACAATCAGTACTACCATTTATCTACAAATATCCTTTAAATCCACTAGTGTGTCTTCGCGAAAATTCCCAGTCGCATGACAGCAAAAAATAGAGATAGTGATTAAAGTAGGTAAACTGCAACTGATGCTTAGGTATTAACATTTCGAAAAACGAGAGAGAGAGAGAGAGAGAGAGAGAGAGAGAGAGAGAGAGAGAGAGAGAGAGAGAGAGAGAGAGGAGAGAGAGAGAGAGAGGAGAGAGAGAGAGAGAGAGAGCATGATTCGAGTCTTATTAAGGCGATCATAATATTGGCTGTCACCTTCAGAGAAACAGGAGTGCAGCCATGAAGAATTCTAATGTGTGGCCTTCAACTCACTCTAAAACAGATATATATATATATATATATATATATATATATATATATATATACATATATATATACATATATATTTACAGAGAGAGAGAGAGAGAGAGAGAGAGAGAGAGAGAGAGAGGAGAGAGAGAGAGAGAGAGAGAGAGAGAGAGAGAGCATAAATTGAGACTTATTAAGGCGGCCATAATATTGGCTGTCACCTTCAGAAACACAGGAGTGCAGGCATGAGGAATTCTGATGTGGCCTTCAGAAGAGAGAGAGAGAGAGAGAGAGAGAGAGAGAGAGAGAGAGAGAGAGAGGAGAGAGAGAGAGAGAGAGAGAGAGAGAGAGAGAGCATAAATTGAGTCTTATTAAGGCGGTCATAATATTGGCTCTCACCTTCAGAAACACAGGAGTGCAGGCATGAGGAATTCTGATGTGGCATTCAGAAGAGAGAGAGAGAGAGAGAGAGAGAGAGAGAGAGAGAGAGAGAGAGAGAGAGAGAGAGAGAGAGAGAGAGAGAGAGAGAGCATAAATTGAGTCTTATTAAGGCGGTCATAATATTTGCTGTCACCTTCAGAAACACAGGAGTGCAGGCATGAGGAATTCTGATGTGGCATTCAGAAGAGAGAGAGAGAGAGAGAGAGAGAGAGAGAGAGAGAGAGAGAGAGAGAGAGAGAGAGAGAGAGAGAGAGAGAGAGAGAGCATAAATTGAGTCTTATTAAGGCGGTCATAATATTTGCTGTCACCTTCAGAAACACAAGAGTGCAGGCATGAGGAATTCTGATGTGGCCTTCAGGAGAGAGAGAGAGAGAGAGAGAGAGGAGAGAGAGAGAGAGATGAGAGAGAGAGAGAGAGAGAGAGAGAGAGCAAAATAACCAAATTCAGTAATTCACTGAAATTTTATTCCTGACAAATTGAGGCACTTCACATTTCACACTTTAATGATCTTCCATTTTCGATCAACTAAAATGAATGCAGTAATCAAACAATTCTGACTGATTGTCTAATTACTACTAATTGGTGGCGGTTAATGAAACTGATTACATGTGCACAAATTTTCTAAACACATTAATCTTTTTATAAATGCTTTAATTTGATGAATTTTATTTATCATCGAAAAAAAAAAGAATATAAAACAATAACGACCCCTTGATAATCAGCATCATAAAAAACTTTTCTTCGCAGAAAAGAAAAAGTTTTTCACATTTGGAAAGAACCAGATTTTAATGGAAAATTGTAGAATTCATTTTAGACAGATTAGTAAAGAAAAAGAAAATACCAGATATAAACATAAAAGCACACTCATAAATACAAGCACAAATAAATATCTCGTCGAAGAAAAATGACGCTTATAAAGATTTCACATTTTTCTTTCAACGATTCCTTACGATGTTCATAAACATCTTGGGAATTTGAATCGAACACGAAAACCTCCCTTTTTAAATAATGTTATTCCTATGGTAAAAAGTTTCATTTACCTACAAAATGTTTATTGAATATATCATTTATATGCATTGGACATATACCATCCGTAAGACTAAGTTTACTCCCTGTCATACAGAGGAAATGGAATTCTTTGGTATGGAAATAAGACAACTACCCTCGATTTTACAAAGAAATTCAGTTTCTCAGACTCATGTAACGGAAAATTAATTCCAGAGAGAGAGAGAGAGAGAGGAGAGAGAGAGAGAGAGAGAGAGGAGAGAGAGAGAGAGAGAGAGAGAGAGAGAGAGATAATGAAATTCCAAATAAAATTAAAAATATGACAAATTTCTTGAAATTATATTTTCAAAATTTCATAGCATATTCATGTTATCATTATTTTAACTTTATTAAAAACACAATAACAGATGAAAGCAGCGAAGCGTCCCTAGCCATAACAAAACAACAGGAAGCCGCTTCGTTATTGTTTTTCTTCCATTAATCGATGAACGTTGAACTTCATGACAATACTGCGAATCCGAGTGTGAGGAACGAAGTTCAAAAGAAAGAAATTTCTTGTAGCAACAAAATAAATTAAATCAAAGGTAGTTATGGAAAAAATAACTAAACTTTCTGTTTTGACAAAAAAGGCATTTCCCCGACAGGATAGGAAATTAATCAAGGAAAATCTCAATTACTGAATATCCTGAAGGGCCAAAGGTCCTTTGATAAGACAAGAGTCTCAGCTAAGTCAATTTATACTCCCAGTATCTTGTTAACGGCGTATAAAAATTTCCATAGCATAACAACACTTTTTTTTACTGTTAATCAATTTCCCTTATGAGCGAGTTAATCAAAATTAGTTCAAGACAGCAAACACTGGCAGGGTCGTCCTTCAACGACATAAATGGGGTGAGGAACTCCTAAATATCTTGTCTTCTAAGGTGTGAATATTCTTTAATGAAGTGTTTTATTGTAATAGTATTTATATATGCATACACGATATTCACGGATTATCAAATTAAAGGCCTACAAACAGCCTATGATTCATTCTAATGTAATGATCGAAGATAACAAAAATGGTTATATGTCTGATCTGATAAACGTTTAGTCTTAGAACAAAAATTGTTTATCAAAAGTAACGATGAATATGAAATATGAAAAATTTTAAGAAGCTCATTTTAAGCTATCGTAGGGTTTTTACATCTCACAGCAAAGTCTCCTTATGTTGGCCATAACGGTTAGATACAATATTAATTTTCAAAGTAATTACATCCTTGAAGATTGGTCATATCCTATCATCTAAACTGGTCCAAGTAATTGCTTTTGTATGCAAAAAAAAAAAAAAAAAAATATATATATATATATAAAAAAAAATAAAAACATAAAATTGAAAAATAAAATATCGAGGCGCAAGCAATTGGTGTAATAATAGATACAAAACAATAACACATTGACTTACAATGCGTATGCAAAATATCTTATACAGCGGGACTGCAAACTACTGTAAATTAAAAAACACAGTTCTTTTTTTTTTTAGCTGAAAAGATTTCACTAGTAAATTCTTACATGTATTTGCATAGCTTGAAAATTCTATTGTTATGGTAAACATAGGAACTCACTGTTATTAGCTATTACAAAAAAAAAAAAAAAAAAAAAAATTAGATCTGAAGAAATTAGTTATGAGCTGATGTCTCTCTCTCTCTCTCGTCTCTCTCTCTCTTCTCTCTCTCTCTCTCTCTCTCTCTCTCTCTCTCTCTCTGTGAGCTGCATGAGCTTTATGAATATGCATGAAGGTCCATCTCTGGTCCAAAAGAGCATTCGGCTAATGAAGGTGGAGTTATGCTCCCAATATGAAGGTGATATCCATCGTTGTGGAGCTTGTTCCCATCCCTCCTCAGTCGGGCCTGTCTTCCTCGGTTGAATATTGATACGTCATTTCCATCGATAATCGCCAGCACTTTGATATGGCAGACATTGTCTAGCCCTAACGTTTGACACGGATAAATGAAATCCGGAGCATATTGCCAATAACTAACAGTCTAGGCTGTACAGTTTACTGTCCAGTTTTGGTGTTTTACAACCCGTTGCATATATATCTGCTCAAAGTCTGCTGGGTTCTGCAATTCTAAAACAAGGGGATTTCTGTATTTATACTTGAAGGAAAATATGGTTGGTAAAACTTCTGGCAGAAAAAAACAAAATATTCAAAAATGAAAATAAGAGGGGATAAGACAAAAATATTGTTTTGTTTTTGGGCGAAGTCTAGGAAATGAAAAACGAAAAGGCAAAACAATTAGAATGTGTGGAAAAATATATGCAATTTCATCTCCTCTACACCTGGCCAGTACGGCGGTAACGTGTTCGCCTAGCACTTACATGGCAGCAGATCGATCCCAGCCCGGGACCGTGAGTTTACGCTGTTTACTGGGGAGGCCACTCTAGTGATTGGACGCCAAAGTTAGGGGTTGGGCTTGCCCAGCTGACGTTCTGGTGAGCACCTAATCTGATGAAATTGGAAGTGAAACCAGACACCTTTTAACGTCTATCAGGGATGGTTAAGCGGTATATTTACATAAACACACACGACGACCAGATTAAGACCTTGATGGAAAAAAAAAATAAATCTTGAATAGGTGGTGTTGATTACATAATTAAATTATTACATAGACTTCTAAACCTTCATCAAGGGTAAAAGCAGAATAGTGTACGTAATACAGACAAATGTTAAACGACAAGGAAGCAATGAGGGGTATAATGAAACGGACTAGAGGTATGAAAATTTACATACCAAGAAAATACCACCAATGAAGATATATATATTTCCATTCATTTCTCGTCAGATGAACCAACTGTAAACGTTAAAGGTATCGGTCACATAACTACACTGTACATGACCTCTAACCTTCTCTAAACACTTAATTTCAGAGCAGATATTTGTAAAATGTTTCCGACCTTAAATTTACTATATCAGTTGAAATCATAGGCTTTACAGTATTAATGTGTTTACCTTTTATGTGCTATATTGCTTATTTAATAAACAAAACATTCAAGTTCCTCCTGACATGAAACACAAGCTATTAAAAATAGAAATTAGAAGCTGCTTTGAAACATGACAACAATTCTCCCTTATCCGAAACAGCTTCTCAGAAATTACGAGATAAAATATATATTGAAACAATACTGTCGAACCGAAAAGTCTTCGGGACACGACTGGAAGGTTCTATAATGCACCCTGTTGCAAAGCGTGAAATCATCCTTGGGGTTAGTAATTGCTTACCAGGAAGCATACCGTTTAAAAATTAGATTCGATTACCATATGCCCCAACATTTTCAAGAAACAACCGGAAGATACATGGCCTGATGTTCGAGTCCCGCTCAAACTCGTTGGTTCCTTTGGTCGCTACAACCTCACCATCCTTTTGAGCTAAGAATGGGGGTTTGGGGGAGCCTATAAGTCTATCTGCTGAGTCATCAGGAGCCTTTGCCTGGCACTCCTTGTCCTAGCTTGGGTGGAGAGGGAGCTTAGACACTGATCATATGTATTATATGGTTAGTCTCTAGGGTATTGTCCTGCTTGATAAGGCAATATCACTGTCCCTTGCCTCTGCCATTCATGAGCAGCCTTTAAAACTTTAAACCATAAACATTATTAAAAGAAAAATCCATCATTTGAGGAACACTTCAATCTTAAATCCAACTGAATCTAAGAAACAAACTAGGTTTAGTGGGATAGATGAGATGGAGATTTTTGAGTCTACTGCATACGAATGCTTACATTACTCGTGATTTCTATAGGTAAAATATGCTTAAACGCAAAGTTAGATTTTTAATTTTTACCGTTATTTTGTCAATAAAATGGGTGAGGTTATATAGATGAAGAAAACTGCCGTATTGATAAGTATTGTACACTGCAGACTGGAGGTTATCTATTTTTTCATAGAATATTTATAAAATTAAGTATTGTAGTTAATATAAAACTGTGAAAACCTGCCCGGTTTATGTTGGATATGAAAGGTTAAAGTTATTGAATAGTAAATGCTCAACATTTATGTTACGCTATTAAAATACCGAAAAAAGATAATCCTGTATTCAGTAATTGTGAGGAAACTTTTGGTACAAAATCACACCTCTCATTTTCTGGTAAAATAAAATTTCAAAAAGAAAATTGGGTTTTCGATAAATATTCTTTGCTTGAAATGTGAATACAAGGGATATCTCACTGGAAGAAAGTTTAATCTAACGACTAACAAACAAATAAACCCTAATTCCCCATGCCTGTTCTACCACCAAGAGAGGAAAAACTAAATTTCCCAAACGCCTCTCCTTCCATCCCCTTCGAAATCCTCCAAACTTGGGACACTGAACAACCTTCTTGCGACGGCCATATTCTCTCATCCATTAAATCCGGACTCGATCATTATCCTGCTGAGTAAATCTTTCTCTCTTATTCACTTTTCGCGTAGAGCTTTAATGGGTGTTGCATTAGTCGTGCTGGGATCTCATTTATCAATACGCCCTTCTACTGTAAATCATCATAGTCAAGACCCATAATTTCTCACCAGCCTCCTTTTCAAGCACAATGGCACATCGACGGGAGGGTAGAGTACTCTTTTTCTTTCCCTCTCTACACAACAGTAGCTACCATTTTATAGATTGAGGAGCACGCTTTCTCTTTATGATCATCCTTTCAATTAAAACTAAAGTACACTGCTAGATGTTCCTTACTTATTTGTTCGTTTCAATTATTCAAAATGCATATTTGTATTCTCACATGAAAGATAATCTACTTCCACATTTCACCATTCCATGTCCCCTTATCCCTCTTCGAACAGTAGCTAATTTCTATTAGTTTGCATTAATAAATTTTACTGCATCCCTTCTGTTTCCAATTAATAACTCTCTCTCTCTCTCTCTCTCTCTCTCTCTCTCTCTCTCAGGGGACTGGAGAGGGAAAGTGGGAGCGGAAGGGAGGGAGTAATATCTATCTCTCTCTCTCTCTCTCTCTCTCTCTCTCTCTCTCTCTCTCTTTCTCTCTCTCTCTCTCTCTCTCTCTGGGGGACTGGAGAGGGAAAGTGAGAGTGGAAGGGAGAGGCGGTGGCAGCGAGAGCAAGAAGCTCCCCAAGTACTTGCCTCATGATCAGGAGATTGGAGAACCAGATAAAGATAAGAGAAACTTTGGTCTCGGGGGAACTCCCCTGTTCAACACAAGACCAAGATTCTCAACGATAAGCTTTATTCATCCTTTCCTTTCCTTACCATCTTCTGGCGTTGCCCTCGAGCTTTTTCACTAATCGAGGTTTATATTAACTAATATATTTCCGATTCAATCCCGCCTCTCATTAGCCCTAGCCACTCAAGTTGTCGCAATCTACCTTTTTTTTTTTTTTTTTACACAGAATCATCCATGCTTTTCTTTCATACATTTCACACTCGCTTATGGCTCCGTCTCCTCTGTTATCTTTTTCTCCTTCTCATCCGTTTTTCTTTTCTTTTTTTCTCATGAGTCACGTTTCCATTCCATTTACTTCACTTCACTGGAACTCATTTCTCTCCCTCCAACGTTCCCTGACCTTCTGCCCTTTCAACACCATTTTCATTCTTCTTCTTCCCTCCATTTGGAACTATTTCAAATGGAAACGACATGCATGTATTTTAAAGACTTGAACAAGTTAGTTCATCCCACTTTATTCCATTGCTAAATAAATCAAGTGCAAAACATAAATAGGATTATCATTTTTATTTAATAGATATTTAAGAGATCCTTCACTTCATTTTTATGATTTTTTTCAGAACCTACAAACCAAATGATCTAATTTTCTTACGTATATTTATATCACATATTATCCGATGCAAAATTAGGTTGCTCAAAAGATTTTCCAACGTATTAAAGTGTAAATCACTATTAAAATAGAAAAACATAAAATTCCCTACATAGAGGACAATGCTTGCCACGATTTCTTTAAGATTCATTTGTTAATCTTGGTAGAATTGCTATTGTCTCTTCAACTGCTGCTTCTACTGTCTTGAAGGGCGTGTCCCACGACAACCCCTAAGCCCATGTGACACTTAATTAAGACGGCGTCTCCAAGGGATGTAAAGTAATTTTCAAGCAAATTCATTTGGGTTTTGTGCTCAAAAGCAAAATGGGGTTTTTTGTATGATTTTTAATAGTTGATTTATGAAATATTTATCTTAATGTTGCTCTTCTCTTAAAATATTCTATTTTCCTTTTTTCCTTGCCTCACTTTGCTATTTTCCCTGTTGGAGCCCCTGCTTTTCCAACTAGGTTGTAGCTTAGTAGGTAATAATAATAATAATAATAATAATAATAATAATAATAATAATAATAACACCAAAGGTGTTATGTGAAGCAAAACTCGTTTTCTATAGGCGAGTTCGTTTCATATAATGGTTACCGTTAATTGCTTACAACTCTTCAGTTTAGATGATTGATTAGTTTGAAACGGTTTAATTTCCTGTAAAAATACCAAATATCTCTTTTTGGGAATTTAAGACCAACAAAAAAGCATTTAGCATTTAGGCGGTATGAGTCCTTTATTTCATTTGCAATAAAGGAAAAAAACATTATTTCAATCTTTCACAGGAAACAGCTTTCATCATTTGCTATAGAAATATAAATTGATACTCCTCAGTACTTATAGAATTTAATTTTTAAATCATACTGTTATATAATTATTGTTAATATCGAAACCGAGTTATGAAAAAAATAGGGGTTTGAAAATGAAAAGCTAAGCTAACAAACACTGAAATGTCTCTATACAATGGTTTATCAGTAATTACAACTGAGAAAGGTTATAAATATTATAGTTGAATAGTGTAATAGCAAAATAAAGATTAATCCAGTCATCGTTAACGAGGCAAAATAACGCATATTCTTTTAAAAAAATTTATAAAAGACATTCGTGAATAGAACCTTGAAGATAAGCTTATCACAAGGTTTGTATGGAACATGGATGCTTCACAGGAAAAAAAATTCTGTCAAAATATATCAATTACTAAATTCAACCGACATTTTGGTATCAGTATATGTTTTTTTTTTTCATTAATATTTTACTACATTTCTTAAAGGCTAAGGCAAAATCCATTTACATTCCAAACGATTTTAACTTTGGAAGTAAAAATCAATGGGACGTTGAAACGTCAAATAATATTACACAGCTGCTTACTATTCAGACCTACATCTCTCCCTCAGATTTGTATTCAGAATGAAACCATAAATCTGACTTTCAGAGCAAGTCCTATAACTTGTGAGAATTTGAATTTCAAGTTTTAAGAATAAAACAATCCTCGGAAAGTGGAATTTTAAGAGAAAAGTGAAGAAAAAAAATCGTGACAGAAGATTACATGAACAAGGGGTAGCAGTGGTTATGGGAGAGCTCATCCTCTCCTGCTGTCAACTCCAGAAGAAAAATGGCACCTTCGGATGACACTCCACAGACCCAAACTCGTCAGATGAGCGGACAACCGTCTCTGTGAAGTCCCTCGTTCCCCCTCAGGCCCTCAAAGGATATGTTTGAGATGTAAGGGAAGGAAGAGAGAAAGAGAAAGAGAGATAAGGACGGGGACGAGGAGAGAAGATGGCAAGAGAAGAGAGGAGCACTGAGAGAGCTGTAGTTCAAAGGACGACACTCAGCATCACTTGCAGATGTCAATGTCTCCTTTTCAGGTCCAAGAAACGATGGCTTTCAAGGTTTGTTCCGTTTATGTAATATCCTTCCCTGACAAGACAACCTTAAGGGTCTCTGCAGACGTCCTACACATGCAGGTTGTGGCAATAAGTAGAGAGTAATAAGAATTGTGCTTTCATGCACCAGCGGTGTCCTTACTCATTTCCGGCATCCAAAGGACTTTTCAGGAAAAAATGAGAGAACTGGAAGCAACATTTTATTCTTTAGTAAAGTTCATTGTAGAAATCATATCATGGAATAAAGAGCCTGGTCTTCAAGGAATTGAAAAGACAGTTTTATAACCATTTAGAGACTCAAAAAGAGAATACCCTTATAAATATCTAATTAAACGTCATTCGACATGGTTTAGCTCAGAAAAATACGAATCTGGCTTTTTTACGGAAAATTAATTACCTTGTAATTTGAAAAGGAAAAGGGGTAATGAAGAATATTTTTTCCTAAGAAGTTAAATCGGGCTTTTAAAATACCAACTAGACTCTTTTATGCAAAAGATTTAATCTACGTGTGTCTCTAATTACTAAGTACCAGTGAAAGGGGTACTTAAAATGAAATTGGCATACTCTTTACCACCAAAAGTTATAAAGGAATTCATCAAACCGAATGAGAAGCTTAAACTTTCACATTTCCTTTAGGTCAGAAAAGACTGTAAATAATCATAACTAAACAATAAAGTAGCTTTGACGAATATGCAGCTCCAGAACGTATCTCCCATAGTAAATTACTAATCTGTGTTTACAAAATAACCTACAAGTGAGTTTTATCTGAGGTGAAAACATTAAAAAAAAAAAAAAATTCAATACAGCATGTAAGGGCAAATTAAAAGAAGACACGTTACAGTTCAAAACAGTATAGAAAATATCATAGAAAAATATCCTTAGATAATCAAGGTTTATGCATATATTACAAAGTATTTATTAATGAAAAAATCTAGATTTGTAGAAATAAAGGATAGAAAGGAAACACAAGGTGCTGTACATAATAGGAGCGTTTCCATCCTTACGAATAATTCTCGTCATTACATAAATAGGAGAGAATTACAAATGCCTGAGAGAGAGAGAGAGAGAGAGAGAGAGAGAGAGAGAGAGAGAGAGAGAGAATATCTCCTTAATGCTCGTTTAGTCTATCAAGAAATTAAGATAGTAACAAGAAAACAAACATTAGTTTGAAGAGATTATAGATGGTTAAGGGGTGTGGGGGGGGGACAAGACGTACTTCAAACAACTAAACCGAAAATATAACTCTGCACAAGTTCCGAAGGAAAATAAAGAAAAAATAGATTTTCAGTAACTTCTTGGTTAAGATTCAAAATATGGATTTCCAGTTTTATGATAATTATAAAGGCAATCTTCAAATTAGACATAAATTAGAGAACTTTCATCTCTCCTTTTTCTCACAGACTTCCCCATTTTTTTGGTAATTAGATTATTCAAGGAAAATCAATAATAGACACAAGGAATGACAGAGGAGACGTGCTTGTAGAACTTGCCCAGAGAAGGACGGTTTGTTTAAAAGGAATATAGAATATGGACAGGGAGAAGCCCCAAATAGAGAAACGAAAAACGAAATAGATTTTATTCTCTGAGAAAAAGTAAAAGATGTAATAGTGTTATACATTTTAAAGTCAAGCGACTATAAAGTGGTGAGAAGCAAAATTTGTCTAGATCTAAGGAAAGAGAGAGAAAAATAATTGTAAGAAATAAAATAAACACTCCTATAATAAGAAAAAAAAACTAAAAATTTTGATAAGTATAATTTAGCCATAAATAATAGGTACTCCCACCTACATGATGAAATGGAAGCAAGTAAAGAAGAAATGAACAGAAATGAAAAAAAAAAAAAATCTGTTGCAATCAGGACAAGAGATGGGAGGTAAAGTTTCTAAACAAGATCCAGGAAAACTATTAGAAAAGACCAAAAACCTAATAAAGGAAGATTGGAAATGAAGACAAAACACAAGAGAGATGAAATAGAATTAGCAGAACTATCTAAAACAATAAAAAAATAAAATCCCAAGACATTCGTAAACACAATCAGATTAAATTGAGGAAATACGAAAGAGAGGAAGAACCATTAACTTGATTAAATTGAGACTTGGAACAGGGGGCCAAAAGATGTTTGTTTTACAGGACGAAAATGAGAAGAAGTGATAAAATTGCAGAGGATGTCTATACAATGCAATGAAATAGTGATACTAGAAATATATAATGCTATACAACAGTGATATAAGAAATATGCAATGCTATACAATAGTGATATAAGAAATATGCAATGCTATACAATAGTCATATAAGAAATATACAATGCTAAACAATAGTGATATAAAAAATATACAATGCTATACAATAGTGATATAAGAAATATACAATGCTACACAATAGTGATATAAGAAATATACAATGCTATAAAATAGTGATACAACAAACATGCAATGCTATAAAATAGTGATACAATAAATATGCAATGCTATAAAATAGTGATAAAGGAAATATAAAATGCTGTATAATAGTGATATAAGTAATAACTTTGTCAATAGATATAATAAAAAAAACAAAATGCCATAAAATGAGGCTAGCAGCAGGAAAAGATGGACTAACAATTGATTTGATAATAGATAGAGGAGATTTCATAGTAGTAAAACTCGCTGGACTTTACACAAAATGTCTGCAAGAAACATCTACACCTAGAGCTTGGAAAACCTTTATCATTATGGTAATATACAAAAAGTGAGACACAAAAGACCTGAAAACTTATTGCCCGATAAGATTACTCTCCTCCTCCTCCTCCTCCTAAGCCCCAGGACTCCAACAGGGAACGATAACCCAGTGAAGGAAAGAAAATGGGAAATAAACTAAAAGTGAAGTAATCAAACTATTTCAAGAACAGTAACAACGTTAAATTGGATCCTCCTCATATAAAAAAAAACAGAGAAAGAGAAATAAGATAGAACAAGATGCCCGAGTGTAACCAAAAGCAAAAGAACTCTAATCCAAGATAGATTGGCCATGGTACAGAGGCTATAGCACTATCCAAGACTAGAGAACAATGGTTTGATTTTGGAGTATTCTTCTCCAAAGAGCTGCTTATCATAGCTTAAGAGTCTCTTCTACCTTTGCCACGAGGAAAGTAACCACTAAACAATTACATTGCAGTACTTAACCCTTGAGCGAAGAAGAATTGTTTGGTAATCTAGCGTTGTAAGGTGTATGAGAACATGTAAGGTGTATGAGAACAGAGGAGAATGTGGTAAGAACAGGCCAGACTATTCTGTGTATGTATAGGCAAATATAAACTGAACCGTAACTAGAGAGAGGGCATTCAAAGAACCCAATAACTCTCTACCGGTAGTGTCTCAATGGGAGGCTGGTGCCCTGGCCCAACCTACTGTACTACCTACATAAAATGCTTACAAAGATCATATTAGGTCAAATAGAAAGAAAGCTGGACTTTAATCAACCAAGAGAGCAGGCAGTCTTTAGAAGTGGAGGTATTCAACAACTGACCAGATCCATGTAATTAATCAGTTAATGGAAAACCCCCTATGCATGGCATTTATAGAGTATCAGAAAGCTTCAGCAGTAATAACAACCCTTCAAAGACAAGAAATAGATGAATCTTATGTTAACACACTTGACGATATCTATGCAGGAACTACATCAATCCTAAAGCTATATAAAGATATTGCAAAAGTTCCGATTGACAAAGGATTAAGACAGGGAGACTCAATCTCTCCTAAATTATTCGCAGCGTGATTGAAGAAGGTTTTAAAAATTTACATTGGGAAAATTTAGGAATTAACATTAATGAGGAATACCTTAAGAACTTAAGATTTGCAGATGACATAGTTCTGCTTAGTGAATCATGGGGGAAATTGCAAAAAAAGACAAGATTCAACTAGAGTAAGCAGAAATGTACGACTGAAAATGAATATAAGTAAAACTAGGAATGTTCTATGAAGATGCAGAGACAACAAATAAAGATTATGGACACACCTCTAGACATTGTTAATGAATACCTCGTATACGCACATAGGACAGACAGTAAGTGTTTCCCCAGTACATGAGATTGAAATTAAAAGAAGGATAAGCATGGGATGGAGAGTGAGTGGTGAACAAATTGAGATTATGAAAATTAAACTGCCACTTTCTCAAAAAAAAAAAAAAAAGAAGAAAGAAATGTAATCAGATGGTCCAACAAGTAATAACTTATGCATCAGGAACCTTAAGCCTCACTAAAGCCTTAGAACATAAGCTAGTTCATCGTAGAGAGATATGGAAAGAACAATGATGGGAATAACACTAATATATAGAAAAAAGAGGAACACAGATATGAGAACAACCTAAAGTAGAGAATAGTCTAACAAAATGGAAGAAAAAGAAATGGACATGAGTAGGACATGTAAAGAGAATTACAGAATGGGTTCCGAGAGATTGCAAAAGAAGCAGGGGAAGGAAGAGAAGACGATTAATTGACGAACTACGAAAATTTGCGAGTATAAAATGGCATGGAAAGACCATAAACAGACGCGAGTGGAAGGATATGTCTGAGGCCTTTGTCCTGCAGTGGACTTGTGATGGATGATGATGATATATAGCCAGACACTTGCTCTTTATTATATAGGAGAGATGTGTGTGTTTCCAAAATAATTCAAATTTGATTCTAAATATTTTTACATTAACCTTTTACAGTAAAATTAAAATCGTTATAGATTTTACAGCCTTTTTCAATCGTTCCTCAACAGGATATCAAAAGAAAAACAAATTAG
>NC_090746.1:80103300-80108300 GCF_036898095.1 Palaemon carinicauda
TGGTCCGAGGACGCTCAAAATCAACAATTAGCCAAAACTTTTTATCAACTAATACCATTTGAGAGTATATACGTGGTGTAGAAAAGCCAGCCTGTATCCAACATAGCAACGCCTGATGATTCACCCCCAATAAGTATGTTTTGATACACTATATATTAAATCAGAGAATCTCTTCAAATATAAAAACAAAATCTAATTACCTCCACAAACGAAGTTAGAAGGAGACTATGTTTTACCCCGTGTTTGTGTGTTTGTTTGTTTGTGTATTTGTTTCTGTGTGTGTTTGTTTGTGAACAGCTTCCTGCCAACTATTTTAACCGCAGAGCCTCTGTTTATTTCAGTTGTTAACATTACCATCAAGAAATGAGATTGGATGTTTGACAAATAGTTTTAATATTTCTCTAAAAACATTTTTCTCGCTTATAATATTCAAAAGTAATTTACACATTACAAAGCTCTAAAAACATGTCTATTAACATAGATTCACTGAGGATGAAAATATATTATGGAAAAAGAAACATGAAGGTCGACAATCTCAAAACTTCATTTCGACTACAATAAAATCCCTGCTACTCATCAAACATTGCTGATTCTTCTGTTACAAATATCAATGGCTATATCATAATGATAAATATCTAAAATGTCTTTGTTTAAGAAAAATACCAAATTATCTTAACTGTAGGGTAGTCAACAAAAAGTTACTTCTAAATCAGAAACAAAATAATAGTCTTTCCTAAACAACTAATGGAGATTAGGAATCAATGATTTTTTCTTGCACGCACGCACACACACATACATAGAGAGAGAGAGAGAGAGAGAGAGAGAGAGAGAGAGAGAGAGAGAGAGAGAGAGAGAGAGAGAGAGAGAGAGAATCAACTAAAGAAAACACCCTCCAGCAAAAACGTGGAATTCCAGTAAAGTCAAAAGAGGGGGGAGGGTGGAAATTCAACCCCGTCAATGCTTCCCCAATCAGAGCGTCTGAGCTTAGCAAACTTAGCCAATAAAACTTGAACTTTGTCAAGATGGTCAGGAAGATCTGGCCGTCTTTTATGGCCCCCTTCCAGCTCTTGAGCCGATTCCGATGACGGATAGATGACAACTTGAAGGGGATATGGCCAAGGACCTCATCCAAACGAAAACGTCACAAAGATTCTTCTAGGGTGCAGAAATGAAATGAATATATAAAAGGACGGTTAAAGGAGAAAAGTAAAGTGCACAAAATCCCAAAATAATACATGAAAGTCTATTAACAAATATCTACAGACATGTGTATGGGGAGACACAGATGGAGACAAACACAATCACACCATATATATATATATATATATATATATATATATATATATATATATATATATATATATATATATATATATATTTAAACAAGTGAGGCCATTTATAATCCACTGCAGAACAAAGCCCTATTTTCTTGAGAGAGAGAGAGAGAGAGAGAGAGAGAGAGAGAGAGAGAGAGAGAGAGAGAGAGAGAGAGAGAGAGAGAGAGAGTGAGAATGATTAAACATTTCAGATTATCGAGGAATCTGTCAAACATATCTGTCAAAGAACAAATTTTTGCCAAGGTATAACAATCAATCATTAAGTGACCTTCTAAAATTTTACGACCAAAATATTAGAAAGCGTCGACCTCCCTTCCAAACAATGGAATGAAATATCGTTAAAGGTCCATTGCAACATTCAGGCAGAGGCCTCATCTCGGCTGACCTCTTTCTCTTTAAAGATAGATTGCCATTATATAGTGCAAATCCATACGACCCACAGAAATAGAATGGCAAATTGCTCTTGGATCAACAGAAGGCCCAATCATGCAGTTTTATTCCAGACTATAATTTCCGAGAGACTTAATTTCTATTTTGCGTATCGTTTAACGATGTGGTTGTATATAAATGATGTGGGTGTCATGTTAAGTTCACATATTGGCATATTCCATTTCGAATTTATGTATATGCAACAATATCTCCACATTTCAACATAATGTATGATTAAGTATTCATACTTCTCAATATAAAGCCAACTGTAGCATACTGATACCTATAGGCATGAATATCATGTACAAGATCAGTGACAAAACATCATATATAGTTACTATACAGGATTTTTTCTCTTTTACCCGAGCAGAAGTCGGTACACAGCATAAGCTGATTGAGCTGTTGGTTTTAGGCCAGGAAATATTCATAGGTCTAGCAGATGGTAGATGGCCTATCTACGCCAAACAATCACGGTCATTGCTTACATTGATTGTGTCTTGTCAATGGGGACTGTGGGATCAACCGAAACAAACAAAAACAAAGACAAAAAGACAGACAGGCAGACACAAACACACATGTAGTGTATATATACATACATACATACATACACACACACACACACACATATATATATATATATATATATATATATATATATATATATATAGTATAAACCCAAATAAACGTTGTGTTCTAAGAGTGGCAGGACTTTAGATAATATAACTAATTATCAATGCAGACATCTCGACCAGAGTTAGTCTCATAATTTTCCATTATCCACATCGATTAGGAATTATACCATTAATATTTTGCTCATCTGTCAATGAAAAGCTAAAAAGGTGGAAATCATTAAAAACAATCCATGATATACTTGTTTTTATTTTGAAATTATAAACAGGTTTCAATATGCTGTTCGCAATATAATACAGAATACGACTGGACAAATAAATAAAACTAAGGGAATAACTTAAAGAGCTTATGTTATAATTACCGAATAGTAAGTCCTCAGAAACTTGGAGGAATGTTCTTAACCTTAACAATTACAATACGGCCGATTTAAAACCATACCATTCAATTTTCCTGAATCCTGCATGCACTTCAGTGTCATATAAGAGTTATGATTCCTGATCGATTGCATATCCATCTCTTCATTTACATCAGCAAATTTAATTGGCTTCTCGTTTCTGTTGCTCACGTGATAATGATTCAGTTTCAAAGAGCCCTCCAGTATTATTTTTTACCAATATAGGAAGCTCATTTATAGTCTGATTAACCTTGTCTCAAGGTTTTGATTAACATGACCTAAAGCTAATTATGATAATTATGACAAAGTGTCCATCAGAAACTACCAAAATCCGATTTACATAAATTTATAGAAAACTTATTTCCTACTTCAGCAGTAAATATCTTATATAATTTTTTTAACTGCTAATTTATGAGAGATGTAGGCAGAAAGATCATAAAAAACTAGAAGGGGACTCAGTAAAACGCAGATCTCCGCTGCGGCAGCTTATTTCTCGACCTTTTGATAGACCTTGACCTTGACATGTATTAGTTGGCGTGGATTTTCATACACTCAAATATGAACCAAGTATGAGGTTTGACAACAATGTCCAAACTTATCGCTTGACTGTTACCTTGACCTTCCAAAACTTAATCTTTTCCAGCTTTTAACACAAAAGTTAATCACTGCAAGTTTCCTTACTCACGATTAAAATAGTGGTCAGGAAGCTGTTCACAAACAAACACATAAATACACAAAGAGGGGGTAACACAAACCTCCTTCCAACTTTGATGGCGGAGGTAATAAAACTGTTTAGGCCTACCTATCTGAGGGTTAATTTAAACAATTAAGTGTTGTCTGTATACATTAATGCAAATTTTCCGGTTGGATATTCTCTAGTTGCAAGTCGGCTCTCCTGTAACTAAATGTCCTCTTGATCTCACCTGGACACGAGCCTATTCCAAAATTGTAAATTTCTAACTCAAAGCTCAACTGCATAATTAATAATTTAATCTAAAGATTTACTTTTTTTTGCGTTTTGCTTGATTCTCTCTCTCTCAAATGGTTATTTCAAATTTGATATAAGTATGCTTTCGTGTATTTGCTAACCATATAGGCTAGTTATGATACGACAGCCGACAGCAAATAGACTTGGCTTCAGCACCTAACCTTTGGAAGACTTTACTTGCGTTCGACAATTGTAAGAAATGTTTTATCCTACTATGTTTCTATCATTGTTTTATCCTCGTCTTCAAGCAACTGACTTTTATCTTAACTTGAAGGTTTGTTAAATTCCTGGATATAGATTTCTAGCATCATTGTTCAATTGACTCATTGTCCATGCTGTCCACTAGTTCATAATTTTGACCATCCTTTGCATGCACACTTTTTTAGACAATGCAATCCTCTAAATAGTAGATCTAATCTTGTATTCAGTTAATTCTAACAAAACTTACTTTTTCTTTCACGAGGCTCAATACAGCTCAGCATTCTTAAAGCTTTAGACAAGATGTGACCAGATTGTGGAAATTTAATTGTAATTATACAGTCACAAATGTAATTGAAAGGGTAGAGTTAACTTAGCGCAAACACGTTTTATCTGACCGAGCTGGTTAACGCTAGCCTCGCTTCACAATCAGGTATTCATTCAATTTTGCTATCTCTAAATATAGTTATATTTTTTATTTTGCATTGGTCTTTAATATTTTATCCTTTATCTCTCCGATTTGTTTTCGCAATTGGCGGCTTCCCTATCTACTTATTATTGTTGTAACTTGGTTTGCAATAATAATAATAATAATAATAATAATAATAATAATAATAATAATAATAATAATAATAGAAGTATTTTGAGTTAAAATGTGTACGACCTAAAAGATAAGCGCCATCATTAAAATATATTTGACCTAAAACAGGATAGACTGAATACATTCTTTCAGTTCTTTGCTTTTCTCACACAAGATATCAATCAAATAAATAATTCGAGAAATAATACTTAAAGAGTTATCATACATACACCAAGGCACTTCCCCCAATTTTGGTGGGTAGCCGACATTAAACAAAGGAAAAAAAGGGGGACCTTTCCTCTCTACTCTCCTCTCAGACTGACGAGGGACTCAACCGAGTTCGACTGGTAATGCTAGGGTGCCACAGCCCACCCTACCCTGTTATCAACCACGGATGAAGCTTCATAACGCTGAATCCCCTACTGCTGCTACCTCCGCGGTCAT
>NC_090746.1:80113300-80125800 GCF_036898095.1 Palaemon carinicauda
CAAATACCTCATATTTTTCGAAGCTTACTTCAATAGCCCTTGGTAGGCAGACGGGCAGTAAATGAAGTAAGTTTTTCCTTTCTAATCAAAATCATCACATGAATATCAACTTTAATAACGAATATTATGACGATGCACGCAGAATTAGGAGATGATGAGTGAAGAAGTATTGAATTAAAGGCCCTCTACGTCAATAGGCGTAGGACGAGATGATGGCGATTATTATGACAACGACTGTCGTCACAGGTTATAGAATAGAATTACAAAAGAAACTTTAGTAAACAAAAACAAAAATTCACATTCTACATTGAACACAGTCCGATACGTGTGATCCAGAGAGAGAGAGAGAGAGAGAGAGAGAGAGAGAGAGAGAGAGAGAGAGAGAGAGAGAGAGAGAGAGGTTGGTGGGGTGAGGGATATTTATGGAAGGGAGAAACGCTGTCATCCTTGTAAAATACTACTAACGAACACCAATAAATGTGGACAGATGGAATCAATGAAATCCGTTTGATTTTGGATCATGAATTTATATCCTAAAAAATCAGAGGACTTTCATATATCAGAGAATGAGAATTATCTGGTGCCATGTTAATTTGTTGAGTACGTTATTGGAAGACTATCATAAAATTAGAGTGACTGAACGCTTTTAAGATAAGTGTTTCAAAGATTAGTATCATAAACAGAGGAGAGAGAGAGAGAGAGGAGAGAGAGAGAGAGAGAGAGAGAGAGAGAGAGAGAGAGAGAGAGAGAGAGAGAGAATGTTTAAGAAAAAATAAAGGTAACAGTAAGAAAAAAAAAACTGTTGTGATCTTCAATACTGACCATTCGGGAACCAAAAACACCGCAATAAATCTCAAACCCTGACCCCCCCCCCCCCCCCACCGTCTTAGACCCCCTTCCAACTAAAAGAAAAGGTCGACCTCATTGGTACAACAGCAGATCAATGTGGGAAGGGTATAATGGAAACCCCCTTTTCGCACGGGAGGAAAGCTATCAAGGAGGACTACAAGAGAGCAAAGAGAGGGAAAATGTAAATGATTGTTGGACTTGAATTGAAAAAGTTGAGATAGGAGGAGGAGGAAGAGGAGGAGGAGGAGGAAGGAGGAGGAGGAGGAGGAGGAGGAGGAGGTAGCAGCAACTTTCCTGGCGCAAAGTTTACTGTCTATGTATTGGAAATCCGTCGTACTATGTCTCTGAGGGGGAACCTTACTTGCGACACTCGTGAAGTAATATGGCCATCAGTTCACAATTCTGAATTTTAGCAAGAGGGAGTGCTCTTCCTCTTCAGGTTTATGAGAGAGTAAAGGGGAAACTGAAAGATTTATCTATGCCTGCTGCACTAAAGATAACACACCCACACACACACACACACACACACACACACATATATATATATATATATATATATATATATATATATATATATATATATATATATATATATATATATATATACTGTATACATGTGTGTGTATATTATAGTCAAGAATAGGAAAATTGAAGACTTGATTGGAGTTATTATTCTGTCTTATTGGTGATATCATGGGACTCGCAATGAGAGTAAATGTACAAGGATATCCGCAGGAGAAGATGATCAGTTTCTTGATGATTCCAAATAAGTCGGATTAAAGAAAAGAAGATAATAAACAGTAACTGGGAAAACAAAAAACATAACTCTGATTTATTGTGACCTCGCAATCAAACGGATTCGACAATATTCACTTGGGTAAATTTATCAATACAAATTTCTGTCTTCCCATCGACCAACCGATTTTGTGAGTAAACTAACCGAATGGGTGGCCAAAGCTTCATTAACGAACCACATCGAGACAACCATCTAATGCTGTTTGTTCAGACAGAAATACTTCTAGATGTTTGGCGGACATAAAACAAGTAAAACAATTCTATACTTCTCATTATTGTCATTTCCAGAGCTATTCTTAGCTCTGACGACCGCATAATCAATTAATGTTGCTAGCTCCCAGGACGGAGGCCGTGAGCGCTTGCAAGAAACTAGGAAGAATTATATCAAATCACTATAGCGACCACATTGATTTATAACATTTATTTTGGTTTCGTCTTCTTTCTAAAAGGTTATATTTGATGATATAACAATAAAGATGTAAATAGAATGTCTCTATAACAAATCTTGAGATTTGCGGGCAAAAACAAGATTGCTACTTCCATTTACAAAAAATATTCCAGAACAATGGATATCAACCATAGTGGACAACACACTTCTGAATCCTATCATCAAAAGGATAAGCCAGCCAGATAAAAACGATAGGTCAAGATGTCAACCCCCAGTCCCGGTCAAGACTATAAAAAAGGAGAATCTTTCCCTGAACCAACCACACCCTGCATACATCAATATAAAAACAACTTTTCAATTCGTATATGAACTGCACCTGTCAACTTATCTCACTTCACAACGATAAGAGAGCCGATGTGTAGTGGCCGAAATATAGTGTTCAATTGCATTTCTTTGGTTTCTTTCATGGACGTTTCAAAGAAACACACACACACACACAGTAGTAGTTGATAGTGCTTTCTTTGTTCTGAAGAAGGCTACCTTCTGAAGGGGACCCATTTCAGGGTTTTTGGCTTGCCCTTGAGGGAATTGTAAAGGGGACGAGAGTGTTAGCCATGGCTAGCACGAACCGGCGATAGTAGTTCACCATGCCCAAGAACTCCTGCACTGCTTTGACATCGAGGGCATGGGGAACTTCTTGAGGTGAATGCTTCCAGTTATGTTGCAATAACCCAAAAATGCTACTTCCTTGGCACCAAAGGTACACTTGTCGTACCTGATTATAAGACCTTATGATGGCCTCTCATAATAATAACTTTAATCATTTTGATAATAAAATTCCAATAATCATAATTCTAATAAGCATGAGTAATTGAAAGTATGTGCAGATCGGGTGGTGATGGTGGTCTTGGGAATGTCTTCTGGGTTCATGGGCCCCTGATAATACCCCTTTAGTAGAATGAGAGTCGAGAATACTTGAGCACTGGGAAGATAGGTAATGATGTTGGTGATGGGGATATACAGTAAGGGAATTTCTCCTGTATGAAGCAGATATACCGTAGAGGATTCCTTCTGTGTGGAGCAGCTTTGATCTACTGTAGGGGAATTTCTTGTGTGCACTGGTTCCGTCTGCATGTTAGGGTATCTGTAATACCTACAATGGTGTAGGGATCCATCCTTCTTCAAGACGATGTGCAGGGGTGACGACCATGGCCTTTTGACAAACTCATTTCTTCCATTTCGGCAAATTTGGGTGTAACTAACTTGCAAACACTGGGGCCCATTGTCTTCATATGGTGATAGGTATCGTACTTGGCAGGAACTGTGGGCATCTGGCGTAGTTCAGGGCAAATGTCGGGATATAAAGTGATGAGGTAGACGTAGGCATCCGTGGCGTCCTGATGTATTATGTGAGGTTGGAGGTAGGAGATGACAAGGTGTAGACGAATAAGAGCTGGGGTTGACTAAGTGCCGAAATGTGATGTCAACCAACAGGTGGAAATAAGAGCGAAACTCCACACTAATGAGAGGCAATGTAATGTCAGCAATGATGAAATACCGCTGGTCGTTGACGCCAGAAAACTACAGTATTAGCAGGGTCTCGTAACCATGGATGGAGATAGCAGATCCGTTGCCGCTTGGCTGCCGATAATAGAACAATAGTAGTCTTAAAATGACGGGGTAGCACCCTTAATAGGGCACGTGGCAGAAGGGAACGACACTCTCCAATATCTACCAGAAACCGCACATTAGATCCTGAATCGGGGGGGGGGGGAGAGAGAGATTAGTTAATGGGGAAACTACCACTACAGGCGATGGCCTACTTACACGCTTTTTTGACTAATGACATCTGGTGGTACATTTCTTAACATCCCCAAATTTGGAGAGGTAGTAGCAAAACTGAGAATGAGAGGAGGCGTCTAGTGGCTGTTGAGAGTGCCGGTTGGGACACGGGCGTGATTAGTAGGTAGCTCCCTCACTACCAAGGCATGTCATAAGGTGGGCGTCAATGTCCTACAGAATTCACCCCCGCTTCAATATACGTTGTGTTGTTATTCCCTTCGTCACGATTGGAATTGTTGATGAATTGCGTAGACGGAATGATAGAGGCTTGATAGTAACTTGTTACCTTCATCGAATTTTTTACATGGTTCCAATGACAGCTGCAGTATCGAAAAAAATTTTGACAGATTACTTTTCTTTATTTGCATTTGCATTTCTTGCTGTACGGGAATTACAGTATAAGCAGGTGAGAGTTTAGTGGGAGGTAACATTCTTCATTTATTGATTAGATTCAACGTACATCCAAATTTACATTATCATGAAATAAAATCGAAGTATTATTGGCATAAAACATAAATAATCAAATGACCATCGGAAAAGCATTTTGGTGACATCAGATAGCACTGTGTTAACTAGTTTAAAGGGGAAAAGTCAATTATTGTGTTTTTTTTATACTAACAAACTATTTTAACAAGAATTCGGATAGCGAATCTATCAAACACATTTTTTTTTCTTTTTTTCTGTTAAACAGATTAACATGATTCTCGTGTTATTGTTTATATATGACGGTTCTATTTTATTGTTGTTACTGACCATAAAATATATACTTTTTTCACTATTCATATATAGTTTATTCTTAATTTCCTTTCCTCAAGGGGCTACTTTCCTGTTGGAGCTCTTAGGATTGTAGCATTCTGGTTTTCCAACCAGGGCTGTAGCTTGGGTAAAAATGACGATAATGATAACAATAACAACAACAATAATAATAATATCAATAACAATAATAATAATCATCATAATAAATCATAATAATGATCATCATCATAATAAATCATAATAATAATAATAATAATAATAATAATAATAATAATAATAATAATAATAATAATAATAATAATAATAATATAGTGAGGAAGGTCATTGATTCCTAAGGAAACAGGGTTGCCAGTTTGGCCCTTTTTCAGGGCAAAAATCTCAAATTTGGCCTTTTTTTAAAAATTGGTTGGCCTTCAGTAATATGAAAAAAGGCGGCCTTAAAATACTATATATTTGGCCTTTTTCTACTAATGGGTTGGCATTTTAAAGCTTCTGTTAATTAGAAGTTGGCCTTTTCTCATTTAGAAAACCTGGCAACCCCTGTCCCTAAATACTACCTTGGACTTTACGTCACGATCATTTCAATTACGCAGAGTCAATAATTACTTGGGAGTTACATGCATCGTACAGGAAATAAGCACAGTCATGAGGGTGAAGGGCCAGTTAATTTCAAAATCATTTCGCTCGCCTTGAAATTATCCTTCAATTCCTACTACAATGTAATAATGAGAGCTTGATTTCATCAACCTTGTATAGTAAGGTTTTATCTAATCATAAAGACATACTCAGATGTCTTACAATTTGTTTTGATTTAATTTTGTAAGCGTGGAAGTAATATAATAATCTACGAATGATTAATTTTATCATTTTACCAAATAGATTTGAAACCATAAATACAGAAAAGGTCTGGTATTACTATTCTTGATCATGATCATTTTATTATGTTACCTTTATTGATATAAAATCTTTCAATATGTTCTATGAAAAAGTTTTTCAAAATCCAAAAATACTTTTAAAATAGTATTTACTCTCAGTTAGAAATAAAAAGGTTACTCACTCATATAAATGCACTAGTTGCTAATTAAATGGTTTCTTCTGAAGATAGGAATGGAAGCGATCTACTTTCGGCACACACACACACACACACACACAAAGTCATTATATTTCTATCTTTTTTTGTGTAGTTTAAAGAAATATTAATTTTTCATCATTTTTCCACATACACTTATACAGTCCCAGAATCATTACTTTACTGAGATTGAAGAAAAATATACAAAAAGCTCATGACAGGATATTATGTATTTTAATTTGAACATTTTGCACTTTAATTTTAGCTGTAAGCATTATCATTTCTAAATACAGTATTAAGTATCAAATTTCATAGGAAATAAATACAATTTAAATTCATTTGAGGATTAACTAAAATGAAAAATTAAAATCATGAACATTTTATCTAATCTACGAATGTTGTATACTAAAAAAATAATTCCATGTATCAAGAAGATTGTACATATCTGAGAGAGAGAGAGAGAGAGAGAGAGAGAGAGAGAGAGAGAGAGAGAGAGAGAGAGAGAGATTTTCAGCTCTCGATCTTTAAATTAATACTTTGATGCATGCTCACTCAAAATCACCCTATTGGGACAATGATCAGGTAATTAAGCAGCCTTCTTAAAGGAATAACGTCATCAATGAAACCTTACATTTTTTCTATTACAAAAACTGCCGTCCAATATTAAACATCGTATCAGCAGTCTCTCTCTCTCTCTCTCTCTCTCTCTCTCTCTCTCTCTCTCTCCTCTCTCTCTCTCTCTCTCTCTCTCTCTCTCTCTCTCTCTCTCAAAATTTCTTAAAGGAATAACAAATGTAGATTACAACAATCTAATCACGCTTAGCTCAAATCAGTCCAGAGGTAACGGATACAAACTGGAATTGAAAAGATAAAAACACCACTCAATGTGGCAATTTCTTTACATACAAAATACCAAATACTTGGAATAGACTTTCAGTGGATGTAGTAAACAGTAACACGGTAAAAGAGCTCAAGAATAAGTTAGATAAGATCATACGAACTCTCTAAATGTTTACACTAAATCGCTCCACCAAAGAAAAATGGAGTCTCCGCGGATGGACTCAAAGACTTAAGACATCCAAAATCCTTTTAACTCTCTCTCTCTCTCTCTCTCTCCTCTCTCTCTCTCTCTCTCTCTCTCTCTCTCTCTCTCTCTCTCTCTCCTCAGGGAGATATGTACAATATTTTCAATACATGGAATTATTTTTGTGATATACAACATTCGTAGATTAGATAAAATTTTCATGATCATATATATATATATATATATATATATATATAATATATATATATATATATATATATATATATATATATACAGTATATATATATATATATATATATATACATACATACATACATACATACATACATACATACATACATACGTACGAGTGTGTGTGGGTGTTTGTGTGTTTTACAATCTAAGAAATACTTACATACATACGAGTGTGTGTGGGTGTGGGTGTTCGTTCGTTTTACAATCTAAGAAATACTACAAGAAAAGCAAATGAAAATAAAGAGCTAAGTCAAAGAGAGTTCAAAATGACTGGAAGAAGATCCAATTAAGGCTATTTTGATTGTCCTCCTGAAGAAGTGATTGGAGACGCCATTTGAATATAAATTGGCATTTTGTGCTTCCTCGTTCGCCAAGCCTAAGAACACACTGCCAGAAATACCCAGAATTTCCAACGCCATTTCATTTGGAAGGAGAAAAGACGTGAAAGAGGATATTCGAGGGAAGGGAAGAGTTTGAGCAGAGAAGAAGGAAGCTTATAGAAAGGAGCTGTTGTTATGGTAACGTAAGCGATAAAGTAGGCTTTGCATAAATGTAATTTAAAATGAAATTATTATGATCTTTTATAACGACGTAATGAAAAGTAATCATCAATAGTATGGAATCAACTAACAATGGAATATCATCTAAGGGTCGTTATCGTAAGGATATGGGCACATCTGTCAGACGCCACTGACGATTGGACATAATTACATTATTCTGCTAAATCTTTAATTGACAGGATGATGCTGAAATGCTATATTGGAAATTTAATGACAGAAAAAAGCAGATGCATGAAAGTTTGGTAATAAATGAAACTTTCTTCTCCATAAAAAGGAGCATAAAAAAGTAACAAAAAAAAAATAAAATAAAAATTAGTATCTTTGTGAAAAGGAATTTCTATTTCAGATCCCCGACAATAGAATCGTTTGATCATTGAAAACGGAATAATAAATTCCCTATATAAGATTAAACTCCAAGACGATTTCCCGATGTAACCGGCGCAATAATGAAATAGATAGCTAATTTTTCAACAAGTCTGGTGTGATTGATAGATCTGGTCAAGGACCTTGGATCTGCTGCATAATTGGGCTATATTGACCGAATATATAAAGAAAGAGTGAGAAGGCGAAATTACCACAAGCCAAGAGGCCCAAAGTAGAAAGAAGCCCAGCGAGGAAACCTGAGCAGTAGAACTAAGACATGACAGATTTAATAAAACATAGGATGAACTAACATTGATACATGAACTATGAAACGAGACTAGTCAACCAGCCTAAAAAATAGCATTTGTGCCACTTTATTAATATAGTGCTTCACAGGTTCCACTAATTTAATCACTTTATGATCATTATTGCTCAATGTGCACTCAGCCGGACTTTATTTAGAATATTGTGAGGAATTACGCCTAATGAAAAAGGCCAAATTTTTTAGAACGAGCTGCATACCTTATATTACGTAGTAGTTGATATAGTCTGGAAAATTTGAATGAAAACGCTAGTCAAAATTAAGAAAAATCTCAGTCAGCATACACAAGAGTTCAGGTGAATGACTGTAGTCAAGACTAATACACTGATATTTTTACCCCCCCCCCCCAAAAAAAAAAAAGGGTTAGATAAGAGTAAGTTGCTGGGCACCAGAAATAAAAATACCCAAAACGTGACAAAACTAAAGAATTAAAAAATGTTTCAAGATACACAGGATTCCCAAAGCTTGAAAGACTTTCCTAGAATACCACCTTTCTCTGCAATTAGAAAAACAGACCGTAAGGGCTTCAAGTACCACACTTAGAATTTTAATTGAGCTGCAGGCAGTTGAAAAAAAAAACTGGTATGTCCATTGCAATTCAGTTGGTTATGTCAGACACTTCAGGTTTGTGGCTAGAGTTCAAACCCTGCCAAGTTTGACAAACTTCACTAAAACACTGGTCGTCCACCCTGGTTCAGTATCCTGGCTGGGATTTCAGGATATTACTACAAGCAATTGGTGAGGTCAAGGAAAATAGCACGAGTCTTGCAACGTCAACACTTAGGACCTTCGAAGACACCAGACGCAGAAGATAGAACTCTTCTGATAATATCCCCTCCAATGATTATATATATATATATATATATATATATATATATATATATATATATATATATATATATATATATATATATATATACATACCCCTAAACTAAAGCAATGCAAAATAAAAAAAACTCTTTTATTACTATCCCTTTTTTATTATATTTTTAATGGGAACCTGCTTTACACTGATAATGACATGGGTATGTAAAAGCGAGTAAAACATTTGCATTTTCATTAAAATGGTCCAGAGAATTGTAGATGCTGAACATACGTACAGAAATATGAAAGAATTGCTTTTAAAATCCAGATTGCAGCCGGTTCGGTGTTAAAAAGAAAAAAAAAAATTAAGTTACATTTTACCTTTCTATGCTCGTGAACTTTTCAATTCAAACCTTTAAGGTGGCAAGGAAGGGGAAAATCCTTTGACGAAAAGTTTTAACTTTTCACAATAAAACGATTTCTTAGATAAAGTTGCCTCGAAGATTTCTCTAATCTAATCATTTCTAAGGAGAATTTTGCAATAAAACTATCACTGTCGAGGACTATGGCTATAAAAATTTGTGACCCCAGCGAGATTGCGTGATGTGAGTTCAGAACATCCACCTGGTCTTATCAATCAACTCTTAAAAACTTTTTTTTTTTTTTTATATTATCATATTGCCATAGCCTCTGTACCAGGGTTTTCCACGGTCTCTTGGGTTAGAGTTCTCCTGCTTGAGGGTAGACTAGGGCACACTATTCTATCTAATTCTCTTCCTCTTATTTTGTTAAAGTTTTTATAGTTTATATAGGAGATATCTATTTTAATGTTGTTACTGTTCTTAAAATATTTTATTTTTCCTTGTTTCCTTTCCTCACTCGGCTATTTTCCCTGTTGGGCCCCCAAGGCTTATACCATCCTGCTTTTCCAACTATGGTTGTAGCTGAGCAAGTAATAATAATAATAATAATAATAATAATAATAATAATAATAATAATAATAATAACTTCACAATTCAGTGGCCACCATAACGCATGATACCGTTATATTTATCAAAATAATCGCTTTTTCTTATTTTTGTCTTGAGCCTCTTTTATCTTCTCTCTCGTTTTCATGAATCAAATGTCAGAAAAACAATAAAATTAAATATAAAATAAGAATGAGAATATCATGAGATCATATCTTATCTAACCGGCTATCGAGGAAACCTGCAGACTCCAGTTTCATGAAAAATATGTAAAAAGTGATTCGAAGCTTGGGCAATAATAATTGAAAATGAAACAAAATCTTTGCAGATGGGAGTTTATTGAAGAGCTGAATAGCAGAAAATATATTGCATTGGTAAAAACTATAGAAAACTGATATTATCCACTAAATGGTCAACAATGAATTTTCCAATACTATTACATCAGCAAAAAACACCAGCTTCTATTATATTAAATGAGGCCTATTACTGACATAGGTTAAAATAATAATGAACCTAAATGTTAAAAGAAAATCAGATGAAAATGGATACAGTAATTAGTGCAAACGAACACCAAAATAGGTAATTCGCATACAACCAATGACCAATCACGCAATCAAATGCACTTTTTAGTATGTGCCTTCAATGTTAGTTACATTTCATTGTGCATAAATACCAGTACTGGGTGCGTGCTACTTGTTTTATTTTACCAAAATAATGGCAAAATATCTCTTGCAAATGCACGCTTTATCCTTTAAAAGGGTAAATTCAAATTTCACCAATCCAACAGCATATTTTAACACGACTAACCTAATGCAATTTGCGACCATCAAGTGCGTATAACCATGCATTATGCATAACTATGCATAATGCTTTGGAAACCTCCATTTGCTTTTTTCACAAATTGCCTTTTGTAAAGCTAAATGTGAAGGGCGTAGATACAATGGGGGGAGAACAGCTAAACAACACATTAAAGCTGAGTTCTTGATTACGTCTCGAAATGTTTTGTTTAGTACGTTTATTATTAAGACATTTTTGAGATATTTTGATATTTTTTTTCCCCTTTGTTAGAGAATAGAGCTATTTTCTACTCTTCATGCCTATCTGAACAACAGGAAATAAGAGAGTGAGAGGTTGAAGAGTTATCCGAAATCTTCACCGTACCAACCGAAGAAAATGTCAAGGTTTATAACATTGACGGGAAAATAACTATAATGAAAGCAGGGAATTAAAAACACGAAAATGCCGTCTGGTTTCATTAATGACCTTAATTAAAGAGAGACTTTTACCGGAGAGCTAATGGATTAGACTTTCACCTCGCCACCTGCTAATGTATTGCACATTTTTCTAATGAAAACTCTGATAGTGACTCACATAAATTCAGTGTTTTTTACATAAGGTACAACTCATATTTATCAACCCTATGTTTTATAAAGTTCTTTAAAAAAAGAAAAAAAAATTCTTAACTTGCCCAAGGCTTTACTTTCAGCATCTCTTATGCCAGCAAAAATTTGGTTATTCTTAAAAAACATTTCTAGATACATTAAATACACCTAGAAAACCGATAGGTGGCAGTTTACCATTATAGTAGTTTCCTACCAGAATTTCTTATCTACAAGGTCTGAAAATATTTGAACAGATAAAAGAAATAAATAATACATATTAATATGAATTTTCCCCTTCACCATTTCTTCACACGGTCGAATAATTCGATGTGAAAATCTGTTTATGGGTCAATATTAAAAAAAGTGACTAAACTCCCTTAGATTGTTAAAAATATAGCAACGGCTATCGGAGTGAAAAGGTGTTGACTCCGATTCAAAGTACAAATATTGATATGAAATGAATATCTGTAGCAGATTCAAAATGATCTTGTATCTCTCTTCATTGTCTGATTTTCAGAGTCCCTATCCAGCTTCGTTTCAATTCAGAGACATGGCTTCGAATCCTGGCCCGTATTAGACATCATAATCATAAACTGAATTTACGATATTCCCAAGGTCAACTGAGTTAGATTTCAATATTTAGAAAGAAATTAAAGTCACCTGTGCCTGTGACAAAATTCTTGTTTTTATGTAAGTATTTTTGAATTGTGCCAATTAACTGATATATCACTGAAAAGCGACTCCATAACCTTACCCTAAAAAAGCTGCAAGTCACTAAGAGTCCACAAGTAAGACGAGGAGATAAGAGGAGAAAATAAGATTAAATATTCAGGAAGCAAAAAAAGGTTTACAGGAAAACTACTAGTTAAAAGTTACCATACAACAAGGCTATAAAAAAAATCTAATCGCGCTGTTTAAAAGTTCTTCGACCAATCATGCCATACTTTAGTAAAAAGAATCTAGCCTTTACGAGGCACGTGGCAAAAGGAATCTCGAGAATTTTTACACATTCGAAAAATGGATGAATATAAATAGGAAAATTCACGAATATACAAATACGCACTCACACAAATACATATGTATACATACCCACATACAATTGCCAATACAGTCACAAACACGC
>NC_090746.1:80135800-80163300 GCF_036898095.1 Palaemon carinicauda
GTTGGTAAAAACAAATAGTGAAAATTGGGTGGTTAAAGTTTTTACATTACCATTAGACTTTTTAGTGGAAACGAGAGAGAGAGAGAGAGAGAGAGAGAGAGAGAGAGAGAGAGAGAGAGAGAGAGAGAGAGAGATAACT
This sequence comes from Palaemon carinicauda, assembly GCF_036898095.1. NCBI lineage: Eukaryota > Metazoa > Arthropoda > Malacostraca > Decapoda > Palaemonidae > Palaemon > Palaemon carinicauda. Next base: position 80,135,940 of record NC_090746.1, read on the forward strand.
ACTCAACTGATAGGAATGTTCCCAATTCTTCGAACTATTTCTTTTATTCTCATCCACATACCCACGACAACAGTAGAATTGTTACCCCAGACGCAGTACAGTTCCCTCTCATAAAAGAAAGGGTTGGAGGGGGACCAGCAGAGGTTTGGAGAAAGGGTATGCCCGAGGGGAAGGGGGAATATCCAATACCAAGCACTGTTTTTCCAAATCCTTCTCCTCTCCTTTTTATCCTCCGGCTCCTCCAACAACCAACTTCTTCATCGAAATTTTTCTTTTATTTCTAGTTATGAACACGAGAAAAAAAAGGGCAATTTCTCTCACGCCAAGCATTGGCAAAAAGTTCTAATGAATGGATTTCTCAAGGGGCGGTATTAACGCTACGTCGTTAAACATTTCAACTTTTACAACAGGAAGTCTTCACCCAAAAACGCAATTGCCATTTGGATATTGAAAGGAGAGCTTAATAACCACTCCGTTTGAAATAAACGGTGGATTCCAGAAATAAATGTATGAAGAGTTTAGTCATTAACACACATCTCTTAATTATCATATTCGCAAAATTAATGAAATTGGTTACTCTATAATATAATAATCGTAATAAAAGTTTTATTTCCATACACTGATTAACTGGCCTTATAGAATGGAAACGACAAAATTTCCGTAAGCTTAAAAACGGCAAATAGTTACACGTTAATTATACGACTACCTAATGATAGGCATGTTAATTTTACTGAAAGTCTTGGAATTCTGAGGAGGATCTTTTTATGTAGTACATCCCTAAGTATTTAATGGTTTCATTACAAAATGAAAAGAAAAGCACCAGGAAAGATGGAAATTATAAGGTCACTGGGTTTTTTTATTTATAAGGTATTCTCACACACACACACACATACATAAAAGTAAATATGTTTAATTTGTGAGCAGTTGACTAGTATCGTTATTAAATATATATATATATATATATATATATATATATATATATATATATATATATATATATATATTTAATAACGATATTAGTCAATTGCTTAGAAATTAAACATATTTACTTTTAAATATTCATGCCCCTCTTCCATATGATCAGCATACAGGTAGGTAAAGTAAAAACTCTTGGTCCGGACTCTATACAAATAAAACTTGATAGGGAAGATGGTAAGCAGAGCTACTGGCACTATTAGTTTATATTTCAAACTTATTCCGGCATGATTGATTTTCAAGTGATTTACTGATAAAATATGCAATGCATTTGCCTTTACAGAATCTTCGAAAACTTTAAATTTATAAAACACAATCAAAAGACATTTCAATACTGGAAATTTACCTATGTTGGCTACTAAAATAGGATAACATTGAATGTTAAAACATTTAAAAGTCACTCAAGTTAAAGATTATGAACAGATTTACAATAATTTCGGTTTATTATTTACTTTTGTTTCGACTCAGATCTAAAGTCTCGAAAAGTCCTATTTGTGGCTCAAGAGTTAATGTATGAACTCGTGTTAGCGGCAAAACTTACGTAAATAGACCATAGTTACAAACTTAACAAAAGACTGTCATGATGGGAACGGGTTAATGTTGACTGGGTACAAATGCCTCAATTCGACAGGATTGCATACAGCTGAGTCGTAACTGACTTAGCTCTCTTTTGATATTCCAATCATTTAGTCTAGTTATGTTTTCATTCAGTCATGGGCTTCATCGACGAGCCGGGTAGAAGCACTTATCAAAACTGAATTGTCAATTGGATATCTATACCCATGGTACAGAAAATATGATTTCAAGAACTATTTATAAAATTATCTATATATGGCTATCTGAATATATACATACACACACATATATATATATATATATATATATATATATATATATATATATATATATATATTTATATATATATATATATATATATATATATATATATATGTATATACAGTATATATATATATATATATATATATATTTATATATATGTATATATATATATGTATATATATATATTTATATATATATACACATATATATATACATATATATATATATATATATATATATATATATATATATATATATATATATATATATGTGTGTGTGTGTGTGTGTGTGTATGTGTGAGTGTTGATGCTAGAAGGATACATACTCCTGGCTTGTCAGCATTGTTTTGGGATTTGGTTACCAGGCCCACATCCTTTTTATGTGCCCATTAGATGTCAGTATCAATTTACATTTCTGTGAACTGTGTGCGATATTCTGGAAGCGAACTACGGACATAATTTACAAAGGGTGCTAGGAGCGCTACACCACTGTTCTATGAGGTTTAGCTGATTTTAGTTTTACAAAAGCTTGTCACCACACACATAATATAAATATATATATATATATATATATATATATATATATATATATATATATATATATATATATATATATAATTTTGTGAGTGCGCGCACGAAAATGGACAACACCGAAAAGGAGAAAGGTAAAATCATCGAAATACTGAACAATATACAAAGCTTTGAAAGTAAATCAGCCGTTACGTAAATTGAAACATGCATGATAAAGTTGTAGAAGTAATTTTGCACTTTCCGGTATTTACTGCACGATAGGAAAACCATCCTTTGAAAATATGACTATGATAACTGAGAACCAAAATTTTCTTTCGTACCGCATACCTTTAACAATTTACATAATGTAAACAGGAAAATATAATGCAATATAATAAACACAACCCCTGAATATTTTTTTTTTTTTTACTTTAATTCCACCGAGAGGAAATGCACAATCTTCATAAAATTTGTCCTAGTTCAATACAAACTTGCCTTCTCATGAAATTCCAATTTAGGGTACATTGCTTTGCCCTTTCAGTAGTGTATGCGTGTCTCTCTCTCTCTCTCTCTCTCTCTCTCTCTCTCTCTCTCTCTCTCTCTCTCTCTCTCTCTCTCTCTCTCTCTCTCTCTCTCTCTCAAATGTCAATGAATATCTCTTTGCTAAACATTAAAACGATATAAATCTTCTACACATCTTCCTGAACATCGTCGTTTTATTTAAAACATAAAATATGGGGTGGCAGAAATTAGCTTCAGAAACTTCGCGTTAAACATTTTATAGCTCTGATGAAAGACGGGTATTCGAAACTTGAAACTCAATGCACTCACAATCTTATCCATAAGGTAATTATTGCAGAATTGGAGTCCATATATCTAAGGTTAATCTCTATCAATACCTTCGAGAGATTATCATGGTATTGATATTAATATGAAATATCCCACAGTTATAGGCAATAAAGAAGGCATGTAATTTCACTTTGAAACTACAAGATTCGTTCGGTCATGGCTAATAACAGACGAAATATGCAAATTAATTCTTTTGCCAATTTGTATCTCACGGCGTTGCTATCATCAGCGAAATGAATCCAGCCAAATGTGCAAAATTTCCAATAGTTCCAGAGAGACTCATTTTCAAAGTAAAATAAGTATGACACAGAGAGCAGTGACCAGAATATTGCCGGAATCATCATTTTAAAAATCAAATGAAATCGACAGCAGGCGCCACGCCTGTTTAATGTTGCAGTTCATCACGTTAACCGAGACACAGGACCAGCTACAGGAACCATTAACACCGTCACAGTTTTTGGAATCATAACCTAATGAAATATTTTAGGCATCGACTGTTTGTATGGACTATAACCATTTAATATTGTGTTTGATATCAATTCTCATCCCATTCTTTGGCTACTAACAGACAACTTATGATTACTATAGTCAATTTCTTTTAGCGATGCAGATTTGCACCGACTCTCAGCGGTGCCCTTTTAGCTCGGAAAAGTTTCCTGATCGCTGACTGGTTGGACGAGATAATTCTAACCAATCAGCGATCAGGAAACTTTTCCGAGCTAAAAGGGCACCGCTACGAGTCGGTGCAAATCTGCCTCGATAAAAGAAATGGACTATAGGTCATTTATGTCCTCCATCTCATTGATACTGGGAATCTGATCATTCCTCAACACTGACTAACGCAAGGCAAGGTTCAAGGGATAAAAGGGTTTAAAGGTCATTCATGAGTGGCAATGAACAGGCCATTATACGGTCGCACTATGCTTTAGAGATCAAGCATATATGATCAGTACCCAGGCTTCCTATCATACCCAATCTCGAACTAATGAAGACCAGAATATGACCTGTGGGGACTCTGCTACCCGATCTAAGAGACCTCAAATGACCTATCTTTAGCCAGCTTTAGCACGCAAGGATAGGAAGGTTATGGACACTAATAAAAACTATCGTGCTGTGAGCATAGCATGAACGCTGTCATGAGTTATAGGACGGTTCAGCTCATTCTTTATCATGAAAACTCGAGAGGAACAAATGCATACCGGTTTTTTTCCTATTAATGATAAACTTACGGTGCAACCTTCTATTATCTTTACAACATATTTTGTACATATACTAACAAACATAAAATCACAGTAAGTATATATGCACTTTGATTTATATATTCTTAAATCTCATCTTATTCACTTGAAATACAAAAGAAATTGTGTGATATTGGCATTTGTGTTTATTATTCAGCTGTTTTTCCCAACTTAGAATTATAACTACATATTTCCCGCCTTCTACTTCTAGCCTTAATCATCTTCAAAGCAGGTTTCACTTATTTATGTTATTCTTACTAATAATTCAGTTCAGATAGGGTAAAAATCCAAATTCCTATCTTGCTGTTCCCTAGTTAAGATTCGGCAATCTTCAATCACCTAAGAAAAATATTTGTCCCATGATATTTCAGCAATGAAACTTGCGTATATTACTTTGCTGCTTAAAGTATGGTTTAATCTAAATACAAATATTGTACTGATATCGTTTAAATTTATCAACATATCATTACAGCAAAGTAATTAAAGTAAACAATAATATATTTTTAAGAGTTTGGGCTCTATATCATTTGAAAAAAGAAAAATGCTAACATTGATGACACATATGATGAATGGCATACTGCAGCATTTCATCTAAAAAGTTTGGAAAAAATGCAAAAATCAAAAAACGAAGCCGTATATCAAAACAAATGTGACACTTCGCTATAAATCCTAATCAATTCTGGAGTAAGTTTACAGAGAGAGAGAGAGAGAGAGAGAGAGAGAGAGAGAGAGAGAGAGAGAGAGAGAGAAACAAATCATAAATACATATATTATGTTGAGACTGCAAACCATTCACGTCATGAACCAACCAGATCCAAACAGGTAAATGACACAAACCATTATAAATTAGGTAATCTTCAGTAAAATATCAAATTTTACGACAAATTTTAAAAATTCAGAAAAAAAATCCTCCAGTATCCTATATTTAAGCAATAAACTTATAAATGGAAAATTGTTATCCTCCTACATAATGCGTAATGCAATGAGTTATCAGACTTGGGGAATTTACATAAATAAAATTTTATTCTCTACAACGCCTCTTTTAAAGTATGTGATAATAATGCGTTTTACAAAAATGAAATTTATGAAATAAATAGAAAATAACACATTCACAAACTGTAAATACATGCTCAATAAACAATCAAAATTAGAACTACTAATTACTGAAATAAATATACGTGACATTCTACCTTCAACTCGCCAAGTTTACACGCCTTCCATTTCCCTTTGTTCATTGCAAAACAAAGGCTTCTCCATTTCACAATTAGAAAACACAATGGTAAACACCTGGTGCTAAGAAACCAAAAGATTGCACTGCCTCCCTTTGTGGAGGTTCATGAGTCAATTAGGTTACCAACAATAGGACAGACCTCTTCATTCGGTCACTAAAAGGCCTTGCGAATAATAGCCCAATCAAATATAAGAAATATAATGCTTTGATTGAAAGCTGGTCTTTCAGTTACACTGTGTGAGGGTGTGAATTTTACACTGACAAGATCATTATTCCACATTATAAATAACCATAATAAAGCATAAGATATTTCCCTTACTATTTATGATATAAAAATGATGCTAAAGCTTCAACGATAATACCCTAGATATGGAAATTTCTAAAACATACCAATCCCAAATCATATATATATATACATACATTATATATATATATATATATATATATATATATATATATATATATATATATATATATATATATATACACACAAATATATATACATACATTATATATGTATATATATATATATATATATATATATATATATATATATATATATGTTTTTAGTCATAATTCTGTTGCAAAACAAAGTGCAAATGTTTACCATTATCAAGCCGAAGTATAAATATTTTTAAATCAGTTGCAACAGCAAATGTGATTTCTAATTAGTCATTATTTTACTGTAACCGATTGGCTCAATTATGATTATAAATGACTTCTTCTCTAAAGCCAACGATTACACGCAATCCAAAACAGATTTGTTTGAAAGATTTGTTACTTCGTGAGTTATCGATAATACATGATTTTGCATATATCTCTGGAGGCAACCAGCAAGACTGCAAAAATAACTCATTTTGTGTTCTCAATTTCTTTTCTTGGAGTCTGTTAGGACAGTCAATCTTCCTCAATGGTAATCTTTTTCAATTTTATGGAAATTTATAAGGGTTTACAACCATAGGAGTTATAAGAAAATTTCATTATTCCAATTAAGATAAGGGAATTAGTAAAATATCGCGGAACCTTCACAATTGTCTGAAATACATACACTTAATTTGTTGGCAAAAGCATCCGTTGGTTATCGATAATAAAATCGTAGGTATCCTTTCATATCACCAATGCCAAATGCATACCTCTGATCTTTTCATAACAATATTCCCCTTTTCCAGTATATGAAAAAAAAAGAATCCATGTGAAACACCACAATGAAAAGTAACTCTTCCTAAGTGTTTAAACCAACTTTAACAAATCTATTGCGATCCTTTACACAAAAACCACAGGCTCTATTTTCTTATACAGAAACCACGCCCTTGCAAACACACTCCCGTTTTTTTTTTCTAAGTTTTTATGACTATATTTCGGTACTTCTTAGGGGACTCGGAAGATGATCATTGCGTTAGAAAAATAAAGTGAATACTCGCAGAAGCGCGAAATCCTAAAGCAATAGAACGGCCAAAGAAATTGGAAATTTTCCAGTGTGTCAAATTTATATCCCGTCACTATTGGTGCGGCCCACAGATGGAAGGGCTAAGTTCCAATTTTTCGATCTCTATTGCCTTCTACCTTTCAATTCGTTAATGACGACCCCCTTTCATTCTCTTAAGAAACTTGGTAACAAAAGCCAATGCGAATAAAATTCATTATCACTTTCCTTATAACCTTTTCTTTCATGTTAACAAAATATGAACTTTATATTTCCATTGACTATATACGATTAAAAGTTAATTTCAGAAAAGCACAGTAAGAATAATATCTATCTTTCTATATGCTCCACGGAAACAATCAATTTAGCATCACTGCATATCAACTCAGAAGAAATTGTGAAAATTAATGACCTATGAATATGAATCGGGAAATAATATCGAATTAAAATCTTACTTCATGGACATTAAGATTTTTCTATTATGATTTTTCTTTTCGTGTATATCTGTAAAGTTGAGGCAATACTACTTTTTGCTTAGATAATTTGAATTTTATAATCAGAAACGAGCTCTGATAAGAACAACATTATCGGTATGACAACTTTATTTATTTACATTATTTTCACGTGGGTTTAACAGCTTATATCAGTGAGAGATTTATAATATTTTTAAACTTCGATTAATTCATTAATGCTTGAATTTAATCATCTTTTATGTATGTATTTAGGGATTCGTTTGGTGAAACGCTTTTTTTTTCTTTTTTTTTTTTGTGAAATTGTAACCTCATTTACATCAATTTTGTGAGCTATATTTGAGCATATTAATATAATATAGATGCGCCGATTTTTCTTATCACTGCCCCTTGAGAACTTTGATTTTCTTCTCGTTTAAGTATCCTCTGGTAACATGTTACTTGATATTTAACTATAGAGACATCATAAGCTGGATATATGTTGACTATTATACTTTACTTACACCATTATCTCTAAGGACTTTACTTGAGTATTTGAATCAAAGATAGTGGTATCAAGAATCACTGTAATTTCTAATAATTTTGTATCGTTTAAAGTAAAGGTAGATAATAGGAATTCGACTGAAAGACAATAGAAAAATATACATTAGTTTAATTTTTTAAGAACGTATCTTAAAAATATTTAACCTGTTAAAGAAAATAATTACAGAAATATCTTCAGAGGCTTCATTTGTCAATTTCAAGATATTAATGGGATTTAGAGGATCCTGAAATATGAATAAAAAAATACAAATGACCAAAATTACAATCTCACGAAAGTCTTATGCGATGCATATTTAATAAAGCTCGCAGTTCAGTTAGTTTGAGAGAAAGAATTAAAAACATTTACAGAAAATTTAATATTACCTCAAAATGATCTACATGAAAATATCTTAAAGCAAAATGTATTTTCAATATTTCATCTTCAGCTAAAGATAAATATAAAGTGGTTTAAAATATTGAAAATTTCAAAGTATATACTTTCTTCCCACTAAACAAAGTAAATATCGGGCTAAGCATGCCAATAATCATAGTGTAAACAGACCCAGAATGCAAGCAATTTTGTCACAAATTAATATATAACCAGCCCGATGGCTTTTGATAGACAAACACTAATTAAGTCTCCCTAACAAAGGGTTACATGTAATGCAATATGATTTTCTCTTATAATGAGAGAGAGAGAGAGAGAGAGAGAGAGAGAGAGAGAGAGAGAGAGAGAGAGAGAGAGAGAGAGAGAGAGAGATTCACCTGAAGCGCCTCCACACAAATGGCAAGACAAACAAGATCTCGGTTTGCATTGACAAGGACAACATCAGAAATGACAAAACGTTGCAGGGCGTTGTCCTGTTTTTTATTTTAGTAACCTGCTCTAATCAAATGAAAGGCTATCGTAATTAACAGTAATTAATGAGACGGGTGTCATAAAAGTCTCTTTAATCGGCTTAATTAAACTGAATCTCTCTAAAAATGCTGTTCAAATAAATCGTTTTAAACTATGATAATTAAATCTTTAAAAAATACCGCAAACATAATTAGCACATTATGAGCGATAAAAGGAATGAAATGCAACGCCGTTTCGAAAGTAAAAGGATATAAAGAAAAAATAAAATTTGGCTGAAATCAAAGTAATACAAGGGGAGAATAAACTCCCTTTTATCCCAACCTATGCAAACAATTCTAAATTGCATACATGTATTTTTCGTTGATGAACGCACTTGAAAGCTCGGTGAAAGAGCACAGGTTAATTCCAGCTATACTTCACAATGGTACTGAAATCAAACATGAACTATTGGGATTTTATAATAACTCCCGCAGGACTCTGCTTAATGTAAAGGACAGATGAGACCTACGCAATATATATTATAACTAGCGTATGTAACCCATTAAAAATAACTGCTAAATATTTAGATAAACACACGCACGGACACACAGATTCAACCCTTCCCACCCCTCCCTATTTCTGTTCAGGGTACCCCCTTTCACAACGGTATGGGGAGAAACCGAGCAGTTATACATATGGCAATGCCGCTAAATATGTATATACACACTTTATATAGTATGTATGTATATATATACATATATATATGTGTGTATATATATACACATATATATACACTATATATACATACATATATAATTTGTGTGAGTGTATATATATATATATATATATATATGTGTGTGTGTGTGTGTGTGTTTACATAATATATGTACACGCACAAACAAACATTATATATATATATATATATATATATATATATATGTGTGTGTGTGTGTGTGTGTGTTTGATTGTGTGTACATATATTGTGTAAACATACATACATACATACATGTATATATATATATATATATATATATTATATATATATGTATATATACATAATATATGTATATGTATAAATATATAATATATATATATATATGTATGTATGTATGTACGTATATATAACATATGTGTATATAATGTGTGTGTATAGTTTCTAAAACTCAACTACAAGATTTATTATGGAACTTATAATAAGTAGTATCATATTTGGATAATTAAAGAGACGACGAAATAAGTTTCAATACATGAATTATTAATTGCAAAAACCTACTAGAAGAAAATATATTTAATCTTCAGGGGTTGTAATTACAATAATTATGCAATGAGATTTCAATGGTAATCCTTAAATTAAAATTTCTATTGAGAATATGCAACCAAAACACTAAATTCTTGCTGTCAATTCAAATAGTGACTTATTCTTACAGTTGGTTTTACAGTAATAACGGACTGCGTCCTAAGACTAATACAAATTTATACATATAGTCAACAAATGAAATCAAAATACTATTTGATATATAAATACGAGATCAAAATACTATTTGATATATAAATACGAGATCAAAATACTATTTGATATATAAATACGAAATCAAAATACTATTTGATATATAAATACGAAATCAAAATACTATTTGATATATAAATACGAAATCAAAATACTATTTGATATATAAATACGAAATCAAAATACTATTTGATATATAAATACGTATAACTCGCCAAAAATACAACAAATACAACTTCAGAAACAAATAAAATTAAGCAAAATCAAATATAATACGTTAGGTTTCTTTTTCCATAGGAAAGGTTTTTTTACTCAACATTCCAGGAACTTTGCTTATAATTCATGGAATTTTCAGTATTTGAACATTTATTTACTGTTCGTCAGTAAATACTCCTTTACTTTAATGCAATGGTAGTTTTTATTGTAATTGAACAATCAATTTTACTGGGGACTCTTTATTATGAGATACCACAGTTAAACAAATATCAACATACTGATAAATCCAAAAAAAAAAAAATCTCATTGGTAAATCCATGTTACCTCCTATTAATACTAGTGTAGGTTCACCTGGTAAAGGGATATTTCGCCGGATTTTGAAAAGAAACCGGGAAAATGTATCAATTAAAAAACCACAATTAATAGAAATCGATATACATTTCAGATACTTCTCATCACTACCTTTGAAGATCATTAACCATTGTGTAACCTCTCATTATAAAGAGATGGGGTTTCTTTGTTCTAACAACGATTTCGCATATGGGTAATGAGTTACCTTGATGGCCATTAGCTCTTATTGGAATATCCGGTATAAGTGGAGGTACTTCTGTTGGCTCTTTGTGCAGTTTTTAAAACAATAGAATGATCAGGAACTATGAATTAAAACATCAAAGTATCTATATTATTTGTATAAAACCAACAAATGACTGATAATACTTAAATTTGAATGACGCTGTTGAATATCCCAACCGTGATGCATTCAACTTCAATGAAAAATACATTATTACTATTATTATTATTATTATTATTATTATTATTATTATTATTATTATTATTATTATCAGTAATTGCTAACCTATAATCATAGTTGGAATAGCAGAATGACATAAGCTCAGGGACTCCAACAGGGAAAATAGCCGAGTGAGGAAAGGAAAGATGGAAAAATAAAGGTTTTAAGAACAGTAACATTAAAATAAATATCTCTTATATAAAATATTAAAACTTATGATAGTTTCCTTATCTGAAATCAAGATCTTGGGTAATAAAATGTTTATAAAACTCAATATCAATTAACACAATTGCCATATTTTGTACAAACGCATTAAATCAGGAAGTCTTCGTCTTCTCTTCGTTAATACCATTATTATTGCGACTATACAATTGACTGATTACATCATTACTTATGATGATGTGAAATTATCCTTAATAACGACATTTGTGATAGCAATCGCTATTTCCTCTTCCAATATTTGGTAATAACTCTTTGTTGTTATTAAATTTGTCTGGGTTTTACAAGCAAACTATATTTAGTTTAGAAGCTTTAATACAATAATTATCATAAGGAAAAAGAAGTATCCTTAAAGTTTGTGAATAAAATGTCATATAAGAACATGAGGTAAAAATACTCATAAGGAAATCACTAATTCCATGTTATATACGTGTAACAGATAGCAAAACTAAGACATTCATTAATTTTGGAAGCCTAGGTCTTCAAGTATTCTATATAGAAGTGTATTCTTCAAATTCTGGATTTATGAAACCCTATTTTCGGTCGTTCTAAACCTCACCATTAGCTTTTATTGTAGCTCAGATCTTATTGTGGGTGTTATATATATATATAGATATATATATATATATATATATATATATATATATATATATATATATATATATATAATATATATATATATATACAGAGTAGCCTTAAAGGAAAGAAACTGAAGGTTAATAATCGCTACCATAATGACATTCAAACCGCTGAATCATCGATTAGGCCCAAATTTCAGAAATCCTCCATTAAGTTATTACCTCCTTATTCACACCGCCATTTGCCTCTCTCGATTCTCTTGCAAATTATATATTGGGCTCTCAACTTTTAAAACCCTTTCCGTTCCATTTGCCCTTCTCTTTCTTTGAAGTTTTCTCTTTTTTTTCCTTACACGCACTATCGTATTTTCTTTATTCAATTCGTACTATATTACCAGAAAATATAGAAACGCTGATCCTTCATATTATTATTCTTGGGTATTTTCTAACATCCCACCCTATAAGTTCTTGTTTTATTGATATATTGTTGAGAGCGATTAAAATTTCTTTTGACGGAAGAGAAACGTGTGTGTGGGCGATCTCATACCAACGAAATGCATGTTATCCTTCTACCAAAAGAAATCTTAATCACTTTCAACAATAAATATTTGCATCAAAAGGCAATTTACTTGTTCTAAAAGTAGGTCTAAGGCAAGGTAGAAGGGCATCAGGGTGTGGACAAAGATTCGGAAGAGATTTGAATTGCCCGTGGAAGACATGGTTTGAACATATGAAGGGATCGTTGAGACAAGTTTTCTGTAGATATTAATTAAACATGTTGAACGATAGCTTAACGGGAAGAGTTTATAATTCAATAGTTTTTTAAAGGAATAAAACCTGCATAACCTATTCAGGTTGGCTAGATGACACACAAAAAACATTGGAAGCATTGTCTAAGCTATTATGAATTGCGTGTTTGCAAATTGGCCGAGCCTGCCTAGAAGCATGGAACGTGCTTTTGTGAATGCTCTGGATACACCAGGCTCATCCAATATCCACCAATTAAACTAACTTTTTGTTCTGGAGCAACCACGAAAACTTTACAGCTAACACAAACACACCTATATCGACGGTATATATATATATATATATATATATATATATATATATGTATATATATATATATATATATATATGCATATATATATGCATATATATACATATATATATATATATATATATATATACATACATATGCTATTGAATGGACTGGAGTGGTAAAAATGGATTCGACTGTAATCCAAGTTTCGACTTGGCCAAGGCTCGAATCCTTGGCCGACCAGAAGCTATCATAAAGTTAATTTGCTTTTGGGTCTCTATTCCCGAGGCAGAGCGAATTCGTTATTAAGAGGTATTGTGGCTTGAATGAATGAATGAATGAATGAGTGTATATATATATATATATATATATATATATATATATATATATATATATATATATATATGCTGATTATCAAAATAGTAATATTCAAAAATTTCTCTAAAGACGATAATGAATTTAAACTTTCTCCGATTGCGTTCTGCCATCTCTCAGCCCCCGGACCTTTTAGCAAGATGCTACAGGCGTCTAATCAGTGCCTGGCCGGGAGATCCGTCGTAATTCAATAATTGGACCAATCTAAAGTTAACACCTTTCAATATGGGGTTTAATGAAGGCCAAAACATGAAGCTCACTCTCTTTCTAGGTCATCATCTAACGTTCTCGGGTCTTTGAAATAGATATTCATTAAGAATTGCATGCTGCGATGTTTATCATTTGCTTTTTACTTCGAGTTAATAACGTTTTCGCTTATGTTGATTTAATATACTAATTTACTTGTTTGATTTTCAATCTAACATACTAATGACTGTAAGGAAGTTTTGTGTATTTTGAAAAATCAACCGAAAACGAACTTCTGTGACAAACTAGTATACACTACATATATAAAGCTAAGAACACAATAATGAAGACTATTCACCAACGTTAAGGATTCTTTCGAAGGACTTTCCAATCTTAAAGAGTTTTATTCATGTATCTTTGGATAATCTAATCTCCAAAAGTTTTTTTTACGGAGATAGACACAGACAGATAAATAGATAGATAGATTGATATCTGATTATTGTTGCCCAATATATTCTATATCGAATAAACCCAATGAAGAGAGATTTATCTATTGTAGAGAAGGGCAGTGCTAATGCAACCTCCTAAAACGAAAATTGTTGCATTAGCAAAATATGGACATTAGCGTTTGCAGGTGCGCACTCTTAATGACTTTTCATATCAACACCTGAAAGATTTAAACTTCAATAGCGAGGCAATTATTGAAGACATCTGTTAAATAGAAATTAATTGGCAAAAATTACACATTTTCTGATTTTTCGTTCTAATGAACCCTATTCAGCCAGCCTGAATCCCTTAAATTTCTCGGAAAACGAGTTTAATCAACTAATTTTTGGAATCCGTTTTTCATCATTAATCAACAATAGTCACTGCTTAGAGATTCAGACAGCTGGAAAATATCGCTCAGATGGATGAGGGGGGAATTCTCGTTCTGGTAAGAAAGGATTTGTGCAAAATAAACAGACGAATAAACAGGTTGCTGGGCCTGATTGGTAACGTCTCTGCCTGGTGTATCCCAGTCGGAGTTTTGAGTCCCGCTCAGACTCGTTAGTGCCTTTAGTGTCTGCAACCTTACCATCCTTGTGAGCTAAGGTTGGGGGGTTTGGGGGAGCCTATAGGTCTATCTGCTGAGTCATCAGCAGCCACTGCCTGGCCCTCCCTGGTCCTAGCTTTGGTGGAGAGGAGGCTTGGGCGCTGTTCATATAATATATGGTCAGTCTCTAGGGCATTGTCCTGATTGCTAGGGCAATGTCACTGTCCCTTGCCTCTGCCATTCATGAGCGACCTTTAAACCATTAAACTGGACTACGATCTACTGCAATCAGCCGACGCTACACAATGAGCCCAAAATCTGCTTACGCTTTTCACTAGGGAGTGACGCCAACCACTTTTATCTTCACATTATAAGCTCTAGAATGGCTGAAGAGAAGAGAAATTGCCGGCACCGAAGACTTCGAACTGTCGCAAGGAAAGAACAATTCATCTGTTATAGGCTAAACATGGGAGATTGACCCGAGGCAAAATATACGCATGCATAAACATAGCAGTTATTTTATGATGGTTTGAGGTGTAGCAAAATTCTCTGCTTATTGGGAAGGTGTATATTTTTATTACTTCTTCAATATATTGTTCAAAGTAATGGAAATCTTTCATTAAAACAAAGAAATATGGCAGGAAGCACGTTAAGATATTATACTGTATCTTTATTGGTTCATAATTTGAAATTGTTGGCTTATGATTAAATAATATCAATACTATTCGGGGATGCGGCTAACCTATCATTATAGCGGCTATGGGTCCAAATTCTCGTAAATTTGATAGCAAGGACTATCTTATGCTCATGTCAGGCAAACCCGCTAAATATAAAATACCTAATTCCAGATTTAGAAAAAAGAAATATCTTTTATAAAGATTTCGATATTTTCATGTTAAAAGTTTATCTACTAAAAGAGGAAAAATTGGACATACGTAAAATGTAGCTCATTCTTTTGAACAACTCTAGAGCGCTACTGTACAACAGCTTCCAAACCATCGATCACGTATCATGGAAAGATTAATAGGGAAAATTTCTTCCGCATACGTGCTCGAGCTAATCTTTCACGTCGTGCGGGAATTAAACCGAATCCGTAGTTCCATTAGTATGGAAACTTCCATACATAACTGTCAGTAAAGGGGTTTATGATCGTTGAATTTATCATAGGATATGTGGCAATCAACGACGTACCTTATCTCTCAGCAGGGATAATGCATTCTTCTCACAATGTTCCCCATATATATATATATATATATATATATATATATATATATATATATATATATATATAAATATATATATAAAATAATAATAATATTTTTCTTATGACAAAGGCTATAAGCTAAGGCTATTGAAATCACGCAAAGGATATTTGGATATGCACACTTAGAAAATGTTGCGAATGGCATATAAGCGAAATCTAACAGGAAATTATTTTTCATTCTTTACAGGCAGCAAAACAATATCAGGTAATAGAAAAATAGTGAATAATGATAAAATAGAGAAGTCAATGGCTTAGGGGTAATAATTTATTGATATGGGATAACTCCATATCTGTAGAAAAAAAAGGTGTTTCCATTCAAATAAGATATAAACGCAACGGAAACGTCTTCACATTTCTGAGAATATCGGGTACATTAGGATCTATTTGGTAAACCTATATACATACGCAGGGCATTCCATCGGTGTCCTTGAAACTATTTCATTTGCGTCTTACCTGAAAAGAAACGAATCAAAATTAATATAAGCCAAATAATTGTCAACGATACAACAATAACAAAATTCGTATTTGTAATATAGTATTTAAAGACCCCTGGCAGAATAGGAAAATATATTTTTGAAGGTCCAGCTTTTAAGAGTATTTCTCTCTCTCTCTCTCTCTCTCTCTCTCTCTCTCTCTCTCTCTCTCTCTCTCTCTCTCTCTCTCTCTCTCTCTCTCTCTCTCTCTCTCTAAAAAAAAGAATAGCCTTGTAATTAAGGTCGATACACGTATATATACATATATATCATTATTACTATCATTACCAGCGAAACTACGTCGCTAGTAAGAAAAGCAAGATGCTACAGGCCCAAAGGCTTTAACAGAGAAAACAGCTCAGTGCAAAAAGGAAACAGAAACCCCGAATAAACTGTATGAGAGAAGCAATAGAGTAAAAAATAATAAAGATGGGTAATATTTGAATAGCTCAGTCATACACTGTATAAACTATGAAACAAGACTTGTGTCAAGCTGTTCAAGAGAAAGTTTTGCAACAAATTTGAGCTTTTCAAGTTCAACCAGCAGATCAGGAAAACCTCTCCGCAAAATTATAGAATATCATGTAGTATTGAGCCTTTTGATGGCGAAGGCAAGACTGTTAGAATTAACTTATACCTAGTACTGCGTAATAGAAGTAAAAGATCAACGTTGCTAAGGATTACTATCTAGATCAGGAATGAGTATGATAGACAAGTTGTTGCCCAACAAATTAAGATATAGAGTCAGTAGCTGAACACCACAACACAAGAATTGAAAATGCAATATTAAAAATATTGTATACTTTGATCACAAAAATACTTTAAAATAATTTTTCTAATAAGCCATTTTTCTGTGCAATAGAAAAATAAAGATCGGACATGCTTATCAAAAGAAAGGGCGGACGTGTTCATCAAAAGTAAATTTGCAATCAATAATCATATCTATAATTTTACCCATACCATAGATACAACGTTTTCTTCCTGAATGTTTATGACCTTTCTTTCCAATACCATACAGTACATCAAAATACCGTTTTTTCGGATCTTCGTTTCCTCGTCCCTACAACCTCTCGCAAATCATACACTACTACAATTATCTTCAATTTTTCCCACATGGCCAGACCCTTGCAAAAACTATGATCCATTAAACCACCTACAGAATACTATTAAAAAATCGCAATTTGATGGGAAACTCTCCGCGAAAATATACTGTCCCCTGCCATATTTCA
Source organism: Palaemon carinicauda (assembly GCF_036898095.1). Lineage (NCBI taxonomy): Eukaryota > Metazoa > Arthropoda > Malacostraca > Decapoda > Palaemonidae > Palaemon > Palaemon carinicauda. Next base: position 80,153,744 of record NC_090746.1, read on the forward strand.
GTAAAATAGAGGCAACCATAATTTTACCATACTTTGTTATTATCTTTTATGAGGTGATGACCGTAATATCACTCCTTTACGTCAATAAATCCTTTTTTAAAACGGTAAAAAACCTGGAATAAATGTTGCCAGGTATTTACTGTTTTTTTTTTTAAATGAATATTTTTTAACAGTGTATACTTTTTACGTGTCTCTCAACTTCTCACCTTTTCAATTCTTCTTATGGTACATATAATTCGGGAAGTATCCATAGCTACAGCGTCCCATTTTATCTTTTACATTTATACCTAACGTTAAAAGTTCACTTCCATAGGAAAATGTTGGCTACCATACATATTCAAAGTTTCGTTCCAGTTGATTCCCTTACGGTTATCCTGTTACTGACTGCTTCTTTTATCCTACAGCTATTAAGCTAAGCTTACTTGTTATTGTTATACTTCCTCCATGGATACACAATTCTAAAGCTTTAATATCCCATCATCAATATCAACCTCACTATCATCCAATATATTTACACCTAAATATCTACATGCATCTAATCCTTTAATATGTCTAGCATTAACAATAACTTTATTCATGCATAACACACGTGCAACCTAATACTCTTGCAAACACTTTTCATCTCTCTCTCTCTCTCTCTCTCACTAGTCAGCTGTTTCTTTTCATCATCTCAGATCAGCAATGCATCATATGCAAACATCTGGCCTTCGGCAGTCTATTCAATAACCATCATCTCCTCCCAGAACTTTGCACTTGTATTTGTTTGAAAGTTCAGATTGATTGATTGATTGATTTTAGGTTTTCTTGCATCCTGACATCTAAGGTCATTGACGCCGGTTGAAAGTTCAGTAATATATAATGATATTAAGAAACATAAATATTCTGAAAGAAAAAAAAAATCATTCATATGTAGTATTTAAACGAAACGATAACATGGGCTATATAGGTGATGTAATTCTTCGTAAACGTTTCTAGCATAAAACTGCATAAACATAAGAACTAAAAATAGCAACAACACGCACATAGAAAACAAACAAGCACATGCACACGAAACAATATATTTATGTTTGTGCATGTATATGCACACACACGAAAAGTAACATGTACCCAATACAAAGTTATAGATAGAAATCTTTGCCTTTCCAACCAAGACCCGGGAAGTGATTTCCAGTTATGGCATATAATGGAGGATAAATGAACTATTCAGGACCTTCTTGGGACCCTTTTCCATATCTCATCGACCACAGAATAAAAGTCCCCTCCAGGCCCATCAACAGTGCAATAATGGACCTGTTGGAAAGCTGGAAGGCTCCTGTACCCTAAAGCCAGACTACGAGTTTTGGTCCCTTTTCCAGTCACGCGGAGTAATGAGTCGATTACTCGTACATTGCGGGAGAGGAGACATCCAGCGCCCAAGATAAATCCCATCGTTTGAAATTAGCATTTAAAGTGGTGTCCTCCCGACATAAACAGATATAAAAAAAAAAAAAAAATTCCAGCACTATCTCTTGTTTGCCCAAATGAAAATCACTTTGGGGTTAGGACACAAGGACACACATAACAGAAAATAAGAGCGCACAGGATGAATATTTAACCTTCATAACAGGTCATAAGCTCCCTTGGGCCACCCTTGATTAGAAATGGCATTTAGCCCTTCATAAAAAGAACTCATTAAACGTGTTACCGACACTCGTTAAACCATGTTTCTCAAATTTTAATAAGCCTTGAACAGCTTTCGTAACTTCTAGACTAAAACAGGATTTCGTTAACTTTCGGTAATGACTACTCAAACTTCAAGGAATTATTTAACATTCTCTTGCAGATGGCTTGGCCTTTTGAAAACTGAAAAGAAGAGACATTTATCCTTTGGGAAGAGAGAGAGAGAGAGAGAGAGAGAGAGAGAGAGAGAGAGAGAGAGAGAGAGAGAGAGAGAGAGAGAGAGAGAGAGAGTCCCTTCAGCAATATACTGTAGTTGAATTTTATATTTAAATACCCATGTATAAATCCTTTATACCCACAAGGTATAGGAGATTTCGCTTTTATCACTTTCCAGTACAACAATTTAACAAATATATGATTACTCAAACGTCTAATTCTTTTTATATGTAAAACATAAAATGTAATATCAGTTAAAATAAAAATGAATTCCCTTATTCCTGTGCTCTTTACCTTCTCACGGAACGGTGAAATCGTTTATTAGTTTTATTTCATCACTAATGATATCACATTTATCATGAAAAAGTGATAACCAGTGTTCTCTCTGAAATTTCCAACGCTATGAAAAGGGGGTGACATAAAAAAAACACGGGCAATATATATATATATATATATATATATATATATATATATATATATATATATATATATATATATATATATATATATATATATATATATATATATATATGCAGAAAAAAATTATGCATTACTCATATATAGATCATATTTTTTTCTGGAGTAGCCAAGAATAGTACAGTATATGGATACAAAATGACCTTCGAAAAAAAAAATCTGAAGTAGTCGACTAGCGGACTTTTGCTCTAATGAATGACTGGATAAAAAAAAAAAAAAAAAAAAAAAAAAAAAAAAAAAACGTTACCATTCCCACTAGCAACTCAAAAAAAATAAAATTATAAATAGAAAGTAAAAGCCACGTTGTAAAAAAGGTACCTTTATAAACACAAGATTAAAACCATTTCAATATTCCGTTACCGTGAACTTACACTCTATTGAGAGATAACATGCTTGTATAACAAATTCAGATACGGTCTTTAATTGAGCTTTTTTTTTTTCACAGTATTATTAGTATTATTGACTTTTTACATTTGATGCTTTCCTACATAGTGCGCTCTCAGAAAATAATTAATTTCTCGTCCATTCTGTGTTGTGTTGTGTTGTTGAAATGTTTATCATGTTCAAGTAAAGTTCACCATTCTACGTCCTTCTTGTTTTTCTTTTACTGTATGGAAACTACTAAGGAAATTTCTACACATTAAATTTGGTTATATTTATAGCAGGTTTTCTTAAAGTAGGATTATATTTTCTTATTAAGTGGTCTTTGGCTGTACGTCTGTCTCACTATATTGCTTACTTCAGATTTAAAAAAAAAGGAATGTAAATAACAAAGTTTACCTTTTTGTATAATTCACGGATGATTAGCTTTCAGCATTTTTATTTTCTAAGAAATTATGCTCTTTGAGCAACATATTTATGAACGTTCTTTTTAGAAATCTTTCTAGAAGTATTTCAATTTTCAGAATTCTATCTTTTTTTTTTTTTACCCAAGAATGCAATATACTGTACATGGAAAGACTAAGCGTGTATTTACGTTTAAACTTAAAATTTACAGAACTTCAAATAATATTTTCCCTTTTATTGATGTCATCGAAAAATAAACTGATTTTGTTAAATATTTAATTTGTTCTTCGATTTAAGCAATTGGCTCCGGTGTTAGTCAACTTGGAAATCCTAACATATCATAAAATTATGAAAGAACATAATCTGTAGATCAAGCTCAACAATGTAGAATTATTCTTTGTATCTGTTATCATGATAAGCTCAAATACATAAAAGAAAAACGTTAATTACGTGACATATTGATCACCGTATTTCTTCAACTTCCAAAATATAATCACTTCCGGATTTATTCAAACTTCTATTTCAGTGTAGTCAGAATCCAATATTGAAGATGTGTGTTTTTGCAAAAGAGCAAATGAAAACATTTCCCAGTTTATCAAAAGATGCAAGGCTTTCAATAATTAGAAAAATCTTCCACTACCTTCACGATATTTGTGTACTTGGGTATAATTAGGATAATTTAAAACGATAACTACTCATAAGATTAAAGCGAACTAAGTATATATTGCCAGGCAGTACCTCATCTAGAGTTCTTATATATTTCAAAATGGATTTTAGATAATTTGTATCTTTTGCATAAGAAATATTTTTACCATTAAAGTGAGCCACATGAAATTTATTAAATCACAATCATTTAAACACCAGAACATACACGCAACACACACATAGACACACACACACATATATATATATACAGTATATATATATATATATATATATATATATATATATATATATATATATATATATATATATATATATATATATATATATATATATATACAAACACACAAAAATAAAACAAAAAATGCAGCTGTTTCTAATCCACTGGCACGATAAAGGCCTCAGACATATCAATTCAAATCTGTGATTTGACCAGTTTTTATCATAGAGCAGTTTGGTGATGGTGGGAGATTTTCGTCTGTTCGCTCACAGCAAACCAATTTATTATTCACATTGAATGGCAAAAATATTTATGATCAGTAACTATTAGCCTACAAAAGCATATGAGAATAGATGAAAAGGTATTATGTATTCAATGAAGGTCCTTGTTTTACATGGTGTTGGTGATGTTTATCAGATTAAATATTAAGATCAAATTGAAAACCTTCATAAAAATCTGACATGTTTACATTACTATTGTAGAATATTTTGCGGCGTAATTAAAATCTATGTTGATTTAACATTGTTGTATGCACGTACCACCATGCAGACTTTGATCAAGCGAGTACTGTCTATCCTTTCAATAAGGTTATTTGATACGGATGAATGGCATTGAAATTGTTGTTATTCACTGTTAATTAGGTTTTCAGTACTACAATCATTTCTTGATTAACCAACATATTCAGTCCATGGCATTTCAATTTATTCCATAACTAACTTTATTATTCAGATGTACCACAATCATCAAGATTCCCATTAATCAGTAATCAATATCAGCTTCCTAATTCGGATATTTTGGGGATTGATATTACCTAAAAGCATGTATAAAAATACTAAATTTGCCCATAAAAATTAGGGTGTGACTTTTCTTATACGTTGTTTGCTTCCTAACAGTTACTAGAGATGTATGATAACCGTGTTTAACTAGGTTTGGCCCATTTATGAGGTATTCAGTGAACACTTATCTCATGATAAGGGTCAAAGAGACTTTAGCTATGGTAAGCAGCTCTTCTAGCAGAAGGACACTTCAAAATAAATCCATTGTTCTCTAGTCTTGGATAGTGTCATAGCCTCTGTATCATGGTTTGCCACTGTCGTGAGTTAGAGTTCTCGTGCTTGAGGGTATACTCGGGCACACTATTCTGTCTTATTTCTCTTCCTGTTTTATTCTTAAAAGTTTCTATAGTTTATATAATAAAGATTTATTTTAAGGATGTTACTGTTCTTAAAATCTTCTATTTCCTTATTTCCTTTCTTCACTGGGCTATTTTCCCTGTTGGAGCCCATGGGGTTATAGCATCCGGCTTTTCCAAGTAGGATTGTAGCTTAGCAAGTAATAATGATGATAATGTTGCTATTTATGTGTTCTTTCTCGTTGCATGGAGTGAAACGGGATTCTTTTAATCAGTGAAGCTACCATATTCTGTCTTGTAACTTTTTTTTTTTTTGCACGGCTACTATTTTGGCAGCATATTACTTGAACTAAAGGATACTAGCTCCCAATCTCAAGAAGCATCATCGCACTGGGAAGATTACTAGCCTACTTCTCTTAGTCTCAAGCTGTGGAAATTCGCAGTACACTGATTGCTGGGTTTGCTAAACTTATCTTCCTTCATCAGCTAAATCTTCCAAAATATGTCTCGCCTTGCGTTTTCTTTTCAGATTTTTTTTTTTTGTCCTATATTTCATTTGGTAGTTTTATCACTGGCTTCGATCCTATGACGAACTTTTCTTTTTACCATAGAGACATGTGTGTATATATATATATATATATATATATATATATATATATATATATATATATATATATATATACATACATATATATACATATATATATATAAATATATATATATATATAAATATATATATATATATATATATATATATATATATATATATATATATATATATATATATATATATATATATATATATATATATATATATATATATATATATATATATATATATATATATATAAATTGATAGGGTCGAGTCAGAAACTGCCGTTTCACCTCACTAGAACCAACAAAGGGTCCTCGCTTAGGAAATATAGCTTTGAAATAACGAAGAAAAAATTATATTCCTAAGACCTAAGTGATTATAATAGCGATAAAAGGATTCGTGTGTTTACATAAGGTGTCTCTCCCTTAAAAAAAAAAAAAAAAAAAAAAAAAAAAACCCTATTGTAATTGTAATAATGTGAAAGGTCAGATCAGACTGATTCTGTTCTATTTGGGTATCTTATCACCACGCCAAATACTTTCAAAATGGAACTTGACAACCAATCTTCAATTGTTAGTGGATTTACAGACATTTAATCGCCTACTAGAGTTGTCATGAAGTGAAAACGATGGTTTAAATAAATTTTGGGCATACAGATATTTATTTTGTGGTAAATTAGGCAAAATTCGGAATATTTATTAGAAGATTATATTAAGTGTTTTCTAAATACTTTTGCAGCATTTACTTTGTGATTTAACAATAAAAGTAAAATATTGATTTATGATCATGATTTCGCTTGATGGTAAAGTATTTGAAGGTTTTCAAAGTTGCTCATGAAGGGCAGAGACAAAGACACGACAATGCTCTAAGGACTGACAATATATACAAAGGAGTAGGTTGGCCAAGTAACCAGCCACACGTTGATATACTACCGCTAGAGAGCTATTGTGTCCTTTGACTGGCCAGATATTACTTCAATGGATTCCACCCTAGTTACGATTAATTTTTCCTTTGCCTACACATACACAGAATACTCTGACTTATTCTTAACACATTCTCCTCTTTCCTCATGCACTCGACAGCTATAAGATAACGGAAAAATTCTTCGTCACTCAAGGGGGTTAACTAATGCACTATAATTGTTCAGTGGCTACTTTCCACTTGGGAAGGGTTGAAGCGATTCTTCAGTTATGATAAGCAGCTCCTCTCGGAGAAGGACATATTAAAATCTAACCATTGTTTTCATTGCCTGTATTCAAAACTGAAGTAAGAGATTCTATGGTTAAAAAAATACTCCAGGAGAATATGAATAGAGCTGCTAAAACTTACACATTATTATAACATAGTGTCTTTGTAGTGTCACTTATCACATATTATTGACGCCAACCAAATGCGGTGTCCATGGCACTGGACCCGTGTACCCCCGTCTAGAATATTTCACAACCTATCAAAAAACACAACTATAAATATTACGAAATCCATATAATAAATCCAACGATACAATTACAAATTCAGACCACAAAACTCATAAATAAAATTTGATAAACAAATCTAAATGGATTAAACATTGCTAAGAAGAATCTGCCGTCATGACATAAATTGGGATAATGTATAAAAAGATATCTAAAAATACAAAAATGGTATTGCACAGTATACAACTTAAGAGATTGAATTTACGGGGCTAGCGATATGGACGTCAAGAAAAATTACTTCATCATCTCAGCTGATGTGTGCCGACAAAAAATTGAGACCAACCTCAAAGTAACCAGACGTCTTAATGTTCCTGATGAGTTCCCTGTAGATATTAGATCCTCTTGCTGTCCCGAGCAGTAGAGTACCGGGAATAACTAACGGCCGTAACTTGTAAAAGACGGAGAACCTTGCTGCCGCTGCCGCCATGCGGTTCAAAATCGTAAACTCTTCTTAGTCTTCCATGTTAGCAGATAGTGGATCCATCGAGAGAGAGAGAGAGAGAGAGAGAGAGAGAGAGAGAGAGAGAGAGAGAGAGAGAGAAAAAAAAAAAAAAAAAAAAAAAAAAAAAAAAAAAAAAAAAAAAAAAAAAAAAAAAAACCACCACTGTACAGGTATGTAAGATTTAAGCACAACCCGAGGTAATGAGTGTTGCGTCCGAATGAGTTGTCGGTGGGTGGGAAACAACAGACGAATATCAACAAATAAACCTCGAAGAAGAGAAGTTCTTTAATGGTTCAACAGTCGTTTATACGACAAAAATGCTGGGGAGTCAAATCTCTACTTCTTAGCACACCACTGCTTACGTTACCATTAACGATAACATAAGAATTAAATTCTTCTAGAGATCTTTTTAAATAAGGATAAAATATGCCACAAATAGCTAAGATTTATATAATTCTATTTTCTACAGCCTCTGTACCATTATCTTCCACTATCTTGGGTTAGAGTTCTCTTGATTGGGGATACGTGCAGAAACTCTTATTTTATGTCTCATTAATTTCCTTTCTTCATTGAGCTATTTTCCATGTTGGAGCCATTGGGCTTTTAGTTTACGACTTTTCCAACAAAGGTTGTAGCTTAGCTAATAATAATAATAGTAATAATAATAATAATAATAATAATAATAATAATAATCGTCATCATCATTATCATTATCATTATCATCATTGGCACCCAAGCCCCATATCCATTAAGCTACGACCAGGTAAGGCTAGGCAGCGGTGCTTATGACTTAGTAGCCAGATATATAACGCCCCCCCCCCAAATCTCACAGCTTACAAGGATGGAGAGGTTGCAGACCTTGGTGCAGACACTACTATACTCTGTCAAATCTACGATGAAGGCCCAGATAAACCTAAGAAAAAAAATAACACGTTGCCATATTTCCGACTTCACACCCCACTAAATTCTTGTAGTAATCTCCTTTGGGAAACGACGACGTATTAAGATTATCTCCTCTAAAGGCCACAACCGTTTTTGTTTTTTCTAAGTCATATTGTCTTTTACAATAGTTATTTTATTATTTTTGTTGGCAGATCAACATGCACTTTGTTTTATTGTTATTATTCTGTTTTTATCATTTCCTTAATGATACAGTAAGTAACTATTTGACTTCTTGTTATTTTCTATTTTATCTTATATCTCTCCTTTATTTTTCTTTATTTGTTTCCCTTTTTCAGTAGGGTTGCTGCTTGAATAATAATAATAATATTAATAATAATAATAATAATAATAATAAAAATAATAATAATAATAATAATGATAATAATAATACTGGAGAATGCAAACAATTACATACATCTAACTTTTATTTCAAAATATTAGATAATAACGTAACGGTTATTGCATGATTTGATTTTAGGAAGATTCCTCACCAGATGACTCTAGACATTAACGAATCAATATATTTATCAATAACCACATCCTCCTGTAAGTTTTAAATCGTGTTTTTCAACAGACGACCAATTTTCTTTTTGTCACCGAATGCAGTGCATCTTTTAAAAATACCCTTAAATCTACCATTTAAGAGAAATCGCTACATAGGTCTTCACTTGTGCTCAAATAAGTTCAAATCGGATTTTATTGGCAATAGTATGGGGGAAAACGAATAACCTTGTAACTACAGTATTTTCCTCTGCAATTCTATCAATCACGTATACGTTATCTATATTCGGGGGGGAGGGGGGTTTATTACATAACCATTTCTAAAAGTTGATATTTTAACATAATGGCTCTTGGTGCGGTGCCTTTATATGAGCCATTCCTTTATTTGTGCCTTATTGTTTGATGTTGTGGCAGTTTTATCTAATCTTGCTGAATGATAAGATGCATTACCC
>NC_090746.1:80165800-80168300 GCF_036898095.1 Palaemon carinicauda
TATATATATATATAATATATATATATATATATATATATACAGTATATATATATATATGTATATATATATATATATATATATATATATATATATATATATACACATATATCGCGTACATGTATGTATACATGTATGTATGTGTGTAATGTCTGTGTCTGTGTTAGTACAAAATATAAGTGCAACGAGTAAACATGTATGTATGTGTGTAATGTCTGTGTTTGTGTTAGTACAAAATATGAGTGCAACGAGTAAACAGTTGTTCCTATGACATAAAACAAAATTCCATGAAATCGATAAACTCTATAGAACTAAAGACTAGATTTTCTCCAACGTAAACAGTGCCCCGGATGGCTTCGTGTTAATTTCGAGCTTTTAATAAACCTCCCATATTATGACCCTCCCTAAAGTGGTTGCGTAAATCATTACGGCAGTTTTCCGACACTGCTAATGCATTCGGTGCTCTTAATCGAGTTTTGAATTACCGGGAGAATGATGTCTTTCCTCGTTTAAATGGGACCATAATTTCAAGTGGCTAGTTGGAATAATTATTTCCATGTTGGATCGAACATTTCGTTAAGCATATTAGTAGAGATATGATCAAACATGACAATATTGAGGATGCAGTACCATAGTAGGTGAGTACTATGAGAGCATGTAATGAACATAATGTATATAATGTTATCGGTTATACTTTCAGTGCAGACCCAAAATTAACAGGGATATTTTCATACAGAAAATATAGATATTGAAAGGCAGGTCACTTTAATTACTGACATTTATGACTTCAACGTAAAGGCTTGGGTATTGTTAAAAATTTACTTGACAAAGGCTACCAAAAGGAGGGACACTTTCAAAACTATAGAAATAAATAAGGAAACAGAGGATTGTTGGAAATTAAAGTCAGAACAGTGAATCAGGCAGTTTTAACCGGAATAAGGCTATTTCAAATCTTTCCAAACCTTTCCATTCAGGGCAATTTAAATACTATTTACACTGCAATTAAATTGATTTTCTAATGATAGAAGAGTAGTTTCGGTCGAACCCTTTAGTTTACTAGAATAGGAAATCTGCTGCCAGTTCTTAATAAATGTCATAAGGACGTGATTAACTAAAGCAACGTTAATAGTCTTCACGCATTTACTTGTAACCAATAGTCTATATATTTATTATACGTAATATTTCTATAAACGTATTAAACGAAAGTTATTATATACAGACACGGAGATAATAGTAACGGACAGATGTGGTTTAATGACAAGAAGAAGGTAATTAGTTTTAATGGTCCAATTACACCAACCATAGCTAAATATAACGTCTGAACAAATATCAATAATCAATGTATATCACATTTATTATTTGAAACCATATGGATGACAAATAGTAATTGATGAAAGTAAGTCAGGTGATGAAACTTGGCCACAGGACTTTCGTTTGATGATTCTTTTCGCTAAAAAGTAATATAAGTTTAATTTTGTGGAAAATCGGAGTCTGGTTACGTGCAATTTCCACTACATCATTACCTGAGCATTCTTACCCCTCATTTAAAGAAAATTTAAATGAACGCACTTCTTTTAAAAAAAGTTTATCTAACGTGAAATGTTTTAAACTTTTAAATTGGTAATTGCTTGAATTTTCCAGAAAAGCTGCTTCTTGTGGAATTGTCTGCAGGTAAAAATTGCATTGAAAACAATTTTATTAAACTGATTTTAGATAATTGTTTTCTTTGTATTTGAGTTCCATAAGTCTTTGTTTTTTAACTAATGCTTACTCAGTTAACAAGAGTAAAAAAAAATTAGTGTTATATTCTATGGAATAGGCTTAATTAGATGCCTATGCATACTTGCTTAAAACATCACCACTAAAATAGTGTCAAAAATAAACGTTTGCCCATTCGGAGTGGGCTACATAATAAAAAAAATTTTTTTTTTGCTCATCAGAGAGAGAGAGAGAGAGAGAGAGAGAGAGAGAGAGAGAGAGAGAGAGAGAGAGAGAGAGAGAGAGAGAGAGAGAGAGAGAGACTCAATAAAACATAAGTTGGGAAATATCACTTTTCAAGTCCTCGTTTTGAGCAATTAGAACAAAAAAACTTGTTATGAATTTATTAGTCTAGAAAATTAGATTTACTTCCATCTCTAAAGCCTTGGAAATATCCTATCTAAGAAAAGTTAATGAAATTTCTAATAGAATTATGAAAAAAAAGAAATTGCAATAAATTACTGTCATTTTTTCTCAGGGACCATTCAGAAATATGATTAAAAAAAATCATGTCAACAACAAAAAAAATTAACCAAATGAAAGATATAGACAGGAAAGCGAAAAGGATATCAGAATCCTGGGATATATAAGATAGGCTTATCCTTGTGCTACAGGAAGGATATATATCTCTATCAAAAGGAAGACCACCTTATTTATCATCTCCTCTAAGCACCGGGGAAGAGATGGGTGAAAGGAAAAACCTCTTCAAAGGAAGTCATAATCACTCAGAGGAGAATATATACGG
>NC_090746.1:80173300-80174997 GCF_036898095.1 Palaemon carinicauda
GCATACGCCCTTGGACGGGCGTGATAGAGCAGCCGATGTAATCTTTTTTGCCGAGATTCGCACATCTCTCGCCATGAAAATTTGTAGACTACGATTATACAGTATTCCTTTGGTCCCCATGGGCGGTACTGCTCGTCATCACCAGGCACGGTACTATGTTTTGATTGTTATAGATTGTAAGTTATATTCTCTGAAAGAGTAAGGTTTTTCGGGGTCAACAAATCGATTGATGATTCTTCGTAAGTTCTAGCTGTCAGATAAGCCGACCCAAAGTTATGGAGATGGTAGACGTTTAGGTTCTTTTTACTAATTTCCGTCGGTCTTGAATGTTATCTACTTTCATTTTTTTTTTTTTTTTTTTTTTTTTGGTCTCTTCTGTCATAGTAGCTGGACATCCGATATTGATTAGCAGTGTTAGAATTCGGTTTAGTTCGTCATGTAAATCTTTCCACGGTGCTAGATGTGAATGCTTTTTTTATGTAAATACTCACTACTATTTGTGTGCTTCAGGACATCCATCTCTTGCGTTTAGGCCTCTTCCAAACATCGGTGGTCTCTTTTGTATATTGTTGCTTTGACCTGATCACCCTGCTCTTTGACTAATATATCGAGGAAAGGTATGGTTTTATGTTGGCTGTATTTAGTTGTAAAGGTGAACACTGACTTTATCCTGAATTTTTCAGTTAATTTTTTTATCACTATGGGTTTTCATCGTGAGGAATATTATATCATCGATGTTGCATCCATGGGGTTTTGGGATTTTGTCTTCTCTGAAGGTCTTTTCTTCGATGTTCGCCATATACATATTTGCAACGAGATTTCCAAGAGGGGATCCAATGGTTACACCCTCTATTAGTTGAATTATATGTCTACGATGAGAGAGGAAAGGAATCTCAATGGTACTGGACTTCCACATCTCTCTAAGGACCTTACATATACTGTAGGTAGGGATTCCATAACAGAGTTGTAGACTCGATCTAATATAATGATCATTGTTTCCTCTACGGGGACATTTATGAAGTAGCTTTCTTCATTGAGAGGCAATGTATTCTCCAAGTTCTTTTTCTTAAAGTCAATAAAATCCACTACTGATTTTAATGAGTCGGTGCCAGGTTTGTAGGGGAAAAGGATCCCATTTAACACCTTCGTATCTTGGTAGAAGGTGAATTGACCAGAGATAAAACACCTAAACAACCAACAGTTTTGCTGAGTAAATGAAAGACATTTCACATTGAACAGTAAATCAGGAACTAAACTATTGCCTATGATTACGCTATTTTATGATAAGCACAATTCACATAACAGGCTAAAATTAAGAAATATTTCCTATTGGGACTCTAAAACCATATAATTTTCCAACCTTAGCAAATTTATACTTTATAGCAGTAAATTAAGGAAGACCCATCATTCTATTGATTAAAGAACTTTGACTAAAATGTGTGCAGAAAAACAATGGTTTTAAGATAACAGCTTGTCTCTTGAAAACAAATTTATAGGTAAAAATAATCTCTCAAATATCAATGAAGTTCTTTGTTTCTTCTTCATCATACTGTACATATGGATGGTATCAAACCCATTACCGGACATTATAATAAAAGATGAATACATTATAACAGTGAAACGTAGTCAAAGGTAGAAAGTCCATTTCAAATTCCATTTCAAAATCTATCGTCGTCCTCAGAAAAATGTTTTGGAGA
>NC_090746.1:80175497-80182997 GCF_036898095.1 Palaemon carinicauda
TGTATCGTCATCCTCAGAAAAATGTTTTGGAGAATGTTATCTCTCTCTCTCTCTCTCTCTCTCTCTCTCTCTCTCTCTCTCTCTCTCTCTCTCTCTCTCTCTCTCTCTCTCTCTCTCTCAATATAATGATCACAGAAGGACTTTTTAAATTACAAATAATTACTCTGGATTTATCATTCTCAATTATAACATACCATATACAGAACATATGGAAGCGGATTATTTGGGGTAATAACCATTACACTCTGAACTTTCAACTTCTTCAATACAAGTCAGTAATACCTAAATACTCTCTCTCTCTCTCTCTCTCTCTCTCTCTCTCTCTCTCTCTCTCTCTCTCTCTCTCTCTCTCTCTCTCTCTCTGTATTTTATTTTATAATCATTTACATGAATATTGGCGATGTGCAAATATTTTCATGAAGCACAAGAAAGCAAATAACATATGACTTATGCACAGCAGACCAGGATATTTACACAAACAATGAACAACAAACAAATGTATATACAGATAAAATTATTATACGTACAAGAAAAATTACGGCCTATAATCTATCATTGCTGTCTCTCCCGGTCACTACCACTAACCACTACCGCATTATGAGACTACAGCTATACAACAAAGGGATAATTGACTTTCCAAATCGAAATGCATTTCATTGTAACACCAGATCAGAATATGATGCATAACAGAAGCGTGAAAGTTCTCTAGTAAAACAAAGGTTATGCACAATAACATAGCAGAGTACAAACTTTTATTATTATTATTATTATTATTATTATTATTATTATTATTATTATTATTATTATTATTAGATAACCCTAGTTAGAAAAGCAGGATGCTACAAGCCCAAGGGTTCCAACAGGTAAAATATCACAGTAAGGAAAGGAAATAAGGAAGTAAATACAATTGAAGAGAAGTAATGAACAATTAAAATTTTTAAGAACTAACATTAAAATAAAACTTTCATATATAAACGATAAAATCTTAAGATAAAAGTAGAGGAAGAGAAATAAGATAGAATAGCGTGCCCAAGTGTATCCTCAAGCAAAAGAACTCTACTCTAAGACACTGGAAGACCATGGTACATAGGCTATGGCATTACCCAAGATTAGAGAATAATGGTTTGATATGAAGTGTCTTTCTCCTAGAAGAGCTGCTAAAGAGTCTCTTCTACTCTTACCAACAGGAAAGTAACCACTGAGCAATTACAGTGCATTACTTAACCCCTTTAGGAAAGAATAATTGTTTGGTAATCTCAGGGTTGTCAGGTGTATGAGGACAGAGAATAATGTGAAAAGGAATAGGCCAGACTATTCGGTGTATGTGTAGGCAATGGAAAAATGAGCCGTAACCAGAGAGAGGGCTCCATCCTTTGGCCAGTCAATGGACCCAATAATTCTCTAGCAGTAGTATCTCAACGGGTGACTGGTGCCTTGGCCAACCAACTGCAGTTGAGTATTCATTCCTAGACAGTAATTTATGTAAACGAAATCTCATTATAAAGGTAAAAAAAAAAAATTATCCATGCAAGCACGAGGCGCATTCCTGGGAGATTTATTCAATCCAAAGATAAAATCATCGCTTCATTTTTCAAGTAGTGTTTTTTAATGAGGAACTCAAAGTCTTTTTCATAGTGGAAAATTACTCTCCCACACATACCAATTCCTCCATGCTAAATAGAGACACATTCCATGCAGATAATCCTAAAGTATTTTATCATCTACTTCTCTTCTCCTGAAATAAGATTTATAGCCGCTCCTCTCATCAATCGCCACTCTCTCTCTCTCTCCCATTACTCCATCTTGGGCCACACCCATATCTCTCTCTCTCTCTCTCTCTCTCTCTCTCTCTCTCTCTCTCTCTCTATAACTAGGTTATTCCTACGCCCATTCCCGATCTTTCTTTATGCCCTCACACTTCCTTTTTTTTAATGCCCGGGGGCAAACCTTTCGCTTCACGGGATGATGAAAAGCTCTCATGGCGAAGAGCCATTATGAGAAAGACGCATGGCTCTTCTCTATATATGATGAATGCGGTGGATTCATTGCTCCACCTTTTGAGATTTATTGCCATGACAGGCAGCGTTGAGGAGGAGGTTCACTGAGAAAGACAGATGACAGGAGAAGAGGAGGAGGAGAGAAAAAGAACTCCCTATTCGATATGATGCCTGCAGATAGGGGGTTGAGAGACCGCTAGATGGGAAGGGAGAGGAAAATGCCCAGTAGGGGAAGAGAGTGAACTGTCACTCAAAATGACAGACAAAGAATATTGGGAAGCTGGTGAAGTTAGAAAACAAGAAAGAGAAAAAAAAACGTGGGTTATCCGGGAACGAAGTTTTAGAAAAATGCAATTTTGAAGAAAAAATAAATGAAGTAGAAATTCATAACGTTCAGTGCATACTAAAAAAAAAAACGCAGGCTGTATCTGACAGCAGTAAATGAGCCATAATAATTGAAGAGGGACATTTATTAAAAGATCCCTCTTATTCTTAGAAGAGTTGGTATCAAGGAAGCAAATCAGTGTGCAATGTATGATTTCAGGGTAACGGAAATGGGCTTAAGAAAGAATAAAAGACACCAATCACAGTTTATATTTTGTTTGGTGCTATATCAAATTCAAAGATCGCTAAAGCTAATATTAAAACTTTGGCTAACTTTATTTTTTAAGTTTCAATCCTGAATCTCTTTTACTTGATACATGTAAATTATAACTAGCACTTTAAGAAAGAATTAGGTTTCCAAAAGATCCTAGGAGAAACGAAGTTTAAATACAGAACCGCTGTGTTGACTGGAAAACAAGTACTGTGGAGATCGGACCTATAAGTCATATCATTGTCATCACTTCAGATTCCATAATGAAAAATCAATATCTGTGGCACTGCATGTGGTATTAAAAAGTGGTTCAAACAACAGGACCTAAATTCCAGGACATTCAAGCGATTTCACAATTTTTTAGAGTTACTTAGTTCCAGAAGTCTCTGGTATGGCAAAACTTGCCTCAGTATTAGATAAGCAAAACAATTTCAAGATAAGAGAGAGTCTTTGACAATTAAATTAAACTAAACCACTTTATTTTGACTATCGGCTAGTAATAGACACGGTATACCCATGAGATGCCTTGCTCGCAATTGATAAATACTGTAAAATATGTCAAGCTATTGCGGATAAGTGTTTTCTCCAATTCAGAACCCAACCTACAGTAGTATTTAAAAAAAATAAAAAAAAGAAAGAAAAAAAAAGTTTAGACGTCATCAATGAATGGTAGAGCGTCCAAGGCCCCTCTCCATCAAACTTCGACCAGGGAAGGCCAGGCAATGGATGTTGATGACTCAGCATGTAGACCTTAGGCTCCCCCGTAGCTCACTAGGATGGTGAGATTGCAGTCACTACTTGACACTATCGAGGTTGAGCGAATGTCGAAATTCCGTCCAACAGATTGATAGACAAGGCCGTTCCTACACTAATGTAAAATCACACTTCAAGATAATCAGCGTTATTTTTCTTATATCTTTACCTATGCATCATATGACAAAAGGATTTTGTGTAAAATTCTAGTAAACAGAGTAAAAGATGGTAAACATATATCTCTAAATGTTCATTATAATGACGGTACGATAAGCCCTTTCCCGTTCACATAAATTCCTGTACTGTAAGTTCGTGTACGATCGGGATTAAGCATCATTATTCCTGCTTGCAAAATGGACACAAATGTTTTCTTTGCTGTTTTCTTTTACTTGTCTTGCTGACTCATAAATCGTTAGTGTGATAAATTTAAGCAACAATCGTTAAGCTGCATTTGGTTTGCAAACATAAACCATGTAAAACACTGGCATTTATCAAATAAAGGAGAGAATTTATGATGCCATTCTTTTCTCGGTAATTATCCCTTGAAAGTCATAAAGTATGCTAAATTGTTCTAGAGTCCATACGTACATCGACATTTGCATTCAGTTTGTTATTCTTCGATGAATAACAGAAGAGTAAGTTGAAACTACCGGCTAATAAAGAACACATAAATTTCTCTCTAACATTTATCTAACCACATATTCAGAATTATATATGTATCTTACTATGGCGTTTACTTACGATGTACAAAATAAAGTTTTGATAGAAACTGGGGAAGTTTACTTAGCGCAAGCGTAATATTTCACATGTTTCTTCCATATCACAGTTGATTTTGGCAGGAGAAGAAAAAAGATTCAATGGAGCAATATCACCCCATGTTGACACAAAATATTTTTATGGACAGACGTTTTCTTGGGATACAAAGGGAAATAAAATGATGAATACCTGAAAGGAGAAACAG
Organism: Palaemon carinicauda; assembly: GCF_036898095.1. NCBI lineage: Eukaryota > Metazoa > Arthropoda > Malacostraca > Decapoda > Palaemonidae > Palaemon > Palaemon carinicauda. The sequence goes on from NC_090746.1 coordinate 80,179,804, forward strand.
TCAATAATTCTAAGCACTTTTTTTGCCTTTAGTAATACATATATTTTTTTTCCGAGCTGTGCTTTGTAAAAGCAAGATCTTTCAATATCTCTTATAAAAAAGCGAAGCTGATATTTGCCACTTGATAAGAACACAGCGTGTGTAAGATACCGCGCAATTTTCATATTTTATATAGAAAAATATAAAAATGAAAAAAAAGTGTGGAAACCGGAGCCTGAAGGATGATAAATTGGCGATGCTTCTTAGGGTGAAGAGCCGTATTCTAATTACGATGTCTGGAAAGAAAAATTACTTCCGTTACTTGGCTTCACGAACACGACCATCCTTCCGATCTAATAAGTAATCACGATAAAATCTTTAACATTTTCCCGTACCCATAATTAATTAAAGTTTCATGGAATTCTGCGAAGGTTCCAAAGGAGGAAGGAAAAGAAATAAAGTTGTTAACCGAGTCTAAAATATTAGATTAGAACTTTTATTAGCGAAACCTGAAGTACAAAGAGGTGACGAAGGAATTCTTTTAGTGTGGAGGTGTACAAAATGAAACAAGGGATTCTAGGATTTAAAGAAAAGAGGTGGCTTTTTTTTCCCTGGCATAATGAGATGTTTATGAGAGCTTTAAAGGCCATTGAGAGGGAAGATGGATAGAAAAATAAATAACTGAAAATATTATGAAATAATTATGTATAAGGAGGGAGTGTGTATAATATAATAAAAAATTCGACATGAAGATATTTTAATATGTATAGAAATAAACAAAAGTATAAAAAAATCTTACAAAACAAAGTAACTGAGTTGAAGTCTGAAGAAGGGAAACAGGAAATAGGATGGGTAAAATGACGGGTAGGTGTTCAAGGCATTGTTATATGAATGGCACACGGAAAGATTAGAAAACTGGAGCGTGGAAGTTGATAAATAAAGGATATGTAGTGTGATACATGGGAATGTGATAGCTGGAGAATGAGAATAGTTCCGTAATTCACGAAAAAGTAAACTTGGAAAAATAAGGAATGTTGAGGGTGAATGACGAGCAGTAGAATATTTTAACGTGAGAGCAAATTAGAAATACACTATAAACCCAATAGCAGTTAAAATGTAAATATAGATAAGGGGAATGTTGAAGTGACTGACAAGAACTAACTGCGAGGGCAAATGGACGAAAATAAAACTATCAAGAAGGTAGCGAAAATGTAACGTATATAATGCTCTGAGAATATTATTGGCGATATGAGAATCTGATTGCAAATGCATTGTAATTTCAGGAGTTTGAGATTTATCAGAAATAGATTGTATTAGAAATGGCGCTGTATTATGAAGGGAAACGCTCTCTGGATTTCGGAGCAGAAATCGTGTCTTGTCAAGGGGGGGAACTACAAAGATATCAGCGATTTAATTGTCTCTGAAGAAGGGTAGAGTCCGCGGAGATAAATCTAACGACTGAATTGACAGATATGCTTTAGCAACAAAATCTGATTGGATGAGTTGAATACCCCCCGAATATTTTCTGCAAATGATTATATGACTTTTAAAATATTACATCGCATTTGAAACAATTGCTTGCTAGGGCTTGTGTGGTGTCACGTTAGTTGATTTTCATGTATTAAAAACAAACAAAAGTAATAGCATTTTTGCAATATATGAAAGCCATTTCTTAAAATCTATATCTTAAAATCAAACGCTAACAAGAGAAGGACAATCATTATCATTAATATCAGTAGTAGTAGTAGTATTAGTAGTAGCATTTGATTTTATAAAAAAGGAATTTGTCATATTTTTTTATTAGCCATTGACATGCTTTGAAATAAAGCTTTCATACAGAGCTAACTAAAAGGATTATTTAAATATATAGTAATCGTACAAAAGAAAAAAGGTTATTTTTGGGGAGTAATTACTTCATGCAGAGTGAGAGACAAGCATTCACACTTCACACAATACTGAATTTGCATCTTTTTGTGGCTATTAACTGTTGGAAATTCACTTCATGTGATTATAAATTTGTTAGACATAAGAACTTATTAATCATGATTAATCCCATTTCTATCCAACCTACCTACTGTATAGGGTTTCTTAAATTATGAAACTAAATTAATTTATGGCAATGTCTATTACATTATTAGAGGCTTGGTAAACCTTATAGGCATTAAAGTGAAAAACATTGAACCCCCATTGGACGTATTTTACGTGTGATTTTTCTACTCCCTTCGGTGCCACTGTACGTATTTTATGTCCTTTTATTAACAGTTTTCCCATTTTATCATATATATTTTTTTTTTTACAAAAATTAAGATTTTACAAAATATATAAAATCATTTATCGATAGAAAGAAAATAAATTCATCTATACAGTAAAAATCATTCTAAAATCCTATCAATAGCAGTTTTTGTATTAAGAGGAGTTTAGAGAAATGAGCTGAAATATGAGTGCCAAATTATTTAGGGAGGGCTTGGCGTTGAAAGGGTGTTAACCAACAAGTAACTGATGGTGAAATCAACGGTTCGTTTTTGATAAGATATATTTCAGGTAACCTTAATCTAGAAATAAGAAGAAAGATTTAGCGTCACAGACATAAACTGTATAATGGCAACCAATTTTCATGAAGCATCATGAGTATGCTGGCAAGATTTATGGAAACGACAAAAATCTTCTAAAAACGCAACAAGGATAAAGACCTATCAAGGCCTTATTTTGTATTCAGCAAAAAGAGTGGGATATGAAGCCTCCAAAAATAAATAAGCTAAAGACTGATGTTTAAAAATTTATTCTCAGAAGACAATTATCAAACTATTAAGGAAGATTACTACCAACGATTAATTTTTCCATTATGATTATTCGACACATCAATATATGTTTATTATCATTATATACATGCGGGAAAAACCAGATTTTTAGGTTGGAAAAACTGAACAAAGAAGTATTCGTTTCAGATGAATTTGAAAATAACCTGAAACAATGGATTCTGAAGATTTATGAGGACCATATTCGTTACACCAAGATAGGTTTCAGTGAATGAGACTAATCAAAGAATTCATTAAAGTGGTATATCAATTTCAAAGAGCATTGTAAAGATTTCATCCACGTATTTCCATAGGGCTTATATTATTTATTATCAACGCATAAGTTTAAAACATCCTGCTTCTCCAACAAGGGTTGTGCCTTAGCAAGTAATAATAATAATGCACCTCTCTCTCTCTCTC
>NC_090746.1:80187997-80205497 GCF_036898095.1 Palaemon carinicauda
ACGTTTTATCAATGTAAGTATTCTTACTTTTCATCAATGGAAGTATTCTTACGTTTTATCAATGTAAGTATTCTTACTTTTCATCAATGGAAGTATTCTTACGTTTTTATCAATGGAAGCATTCTAGCTTTTTATCAATGAAAGTATTCTTACGTTTCATCAATGGAAGTATTCTTACGTTTTATCAATGTAAGTATTCTTACGCTTTATCAGTGGAAGTATTCTAGCTTTTTATCAATGAAAATATTCGTACGTTTCATCAATGGAAGTATTCTTACGTTTTATCAATGTAAGTATTCTTACGCTTTATCAGTGGAAGTATTCTAGCTTTTTATCAATGAAAATATTCGTACGTTTCATCAATGGAAGTATTCTTACGTTTTATCAATGTAAGTATTCTTACGTTTTATTGTAAGACTAGTATACCTATGCCGTGAAATGTGACGTATCATAAGCAAGTGACAAGCTGGCAAGTACCGACCATTAGGGTCTTGCGTACCATCTCAAAACTTGGACAGCAGTTTTTGTTTTGTATTCAAATATAGAAAACCAGGGGGGGGGGATATAGGATTGCCTCGGACGAGGTGTGAGTAGATTGTTGATATTACCTAGAAGATAAAATACGCTCTTATAATTGTTCTCAATCACACATATTCAGAATATAAAATATACACATGTAATTATTTTAAATCACATACGGTTAATTCGTGAAAGAATGGAGAACACTTTGATTTCGATCAGAGACTAGTTTTGCTTATATAATTAAACGTAATTAAGTTCATCCATCAAGCGGAGGGTTCACATCTAATTAACAGTTATATCATAGGACGACAAGTTCGTGTATTAGTAATCTCGTAAAAAATATATGAAAATAATACATGTAAAATCATATATGAGGTTTAATTTATATGAAGTTAAAATATGCCAAGAAATAAATGTATCCGAAATGTTCTGCAAAACAATAAATGTATTCTAAATGTTCCGTTTAAGGGTTCTCTGTGCGAATTACTACAATCTTAATTTCATTATGAGCTGCTGTGGTAGTTAGCGATTCAGAAAGACAATTTCTATTTTCACTAATATACTATTATTTCTGCCACCGATATCCAAAATTCCTTTAAAACAAATACCTAACGTTTCTACCAAAAAAAAAAAAAAAAAAAAAAAAAAAAAAAAAAAAAAAAAAAAAAAAAAAAAAAAAAAAAAAAAAAAAAAAAAAATTCAGTAATCTAGAGAGAGAGAGAGAGAGAGAGAGAGAGAGAGAGAGAGAGAGAGAGGGGAGATTAATCAAACAATTCTGTGACAATGGAGAAAGTTTAATAAATTTCTCAAAGGCAAAGGTACAACATACTGTATTTAATGACACAAAATTCTTAAAACTGAAAAGGCAAGTACTTTTTCAAAAACGAATCACCATTAGCTTAGTCAGCTACCGGAACTTTTAACATTTCCATAGGATTGATGTTCTCGACGACTTCATTTGTCTCTTTCAAGAGGAGTAAAGCAGCGATCTCTCACAATCAAAGGATTTGTTTGATAAGCAATCTGTTTACCTGTAATCAAATATCTACCTGTATCGTTAACCAGTTTAAAATACAGTATAATGCATGCTCCACGTGGGTGTGTAGAGAAAAGGTAAATTATCCACTGATTGAAAAAAAAAAAATAAGATACGTAAATGTTGAAATGCCGACAATGAATTTATTATATAAAGTAGAAATTCTCAGCTTATTTACTTAAGTTTTGTTGTTTAGCATTAATATTCAATTTCATGTGGTTAGAACCTCACAGTCAATGTTAATCCAAACAGTTTTGTGCCAAAGCAGTTGAAAATACTTGTATAATTTCTGAATATTCATAGGTTCATCGTGACTAAGAAGATCTAAACTAAGAAGATTGTCTGTCTGCAATATTCTTAACTTTCGGGCTTGACAAAATCCCTGATGCATCTAACAAAATATTCTTAACTTTAGGCCTTGACTAAATACTTGATGCATCTAACAAAATATTCTTAACTTTAGGCCTTGGCAAAATCCTTGATGCATCTAACAAAATATTCTTAACGTTATTTAGGCCTTGACAAAATCCTTTATGTATCTAACAAATATTCTCAACTTTCGGGCTTGACCAAATCCTTGATGCATTTAACCTTCCTCAACAATTTCCATGAAAAAAGGTCATTGACGTCTCATGAAACTTGATGATTTTATTTTTAATTTTTTTTTTCTTTAACTCAGTCGTCCTTTGAAGTTTGATTTCATGTTCACTTAAAGATTATTCTGAATTATATAATTTTCCGTTTCATATATATTTTTTTTTTTAAATTATCGATTCGTAACAGTCCCATCTTTATACACAGCCATATTTAGGCAGTGAAATTTATTACACTTTGTATTCCGGGATCAATTATAGAATATTAACCTGTATGCTTTTTACCCTTCAATTTCAACCATCATAGTTTTGATTCAGTTAGTTGGTTAAGATTAAGACTTTATGCCCGCGCAGACTTTTGGTTATTTTAAGAGAATAAAATGTGCAAGTGCGTACCATTGGACTCTTTTTCATCTACAAACAAATCAGCAATTAAATTTCAGTAGTAACGAACGAACAAATGTCCCTTTACAAATGAAATACGTAATCATTGGAAACTTTAGGCAAATATATATGTCTATTTCTATAACCTTTACTTTATTCCAAAAACATGAAACATTCTGAAGCTCTTCTTTAATTGATGTCTCAGTGTTTTCTTCTGGTATTAGGCTCTACGGTCATCTTTCCTTTCCAGCACCACAACAACCTTTTTGTTAGCATTCATTAAGCAAATATGTAGTGCACCATTTTCCATTTTGAAACCCTTATCATTTCTATCATCAGAGTCCAAACAGTTACAGCATGAAAACACGTGATCTTTAATTTCATATACGAGTAACAGCTTTTACCTGAAGTTGTTCGGTTCCCATAAAGAATATTTCACGGAGCTGAAGAGCAGAACAGTTTTATTCTATTAACAATTTATGAATATTAAAAAAAATAGATGCAAAGCAATGTGGGTTTTTATGCAAAAGTGGTGCGGAGTTTTAGAAGCAGCCTTACTTAGTGTTTCATTAAAAGTGGGAATGAGTTTTATAGTTTTATATCCTTACTTAAAGCATCTCTCTAAGGACCCTTAAAAGTTACTTCTAGCCTACGTTGCTGAGATATTTTCATCGTCATTGAGACAGACTTAAACTGAATGATTGTTTATATGACGTCATTAACTCTATACAGTATAATTAAAAGTACAGTTATGCGGGTCCACTAAAAACCTCCATTCTCCCTTCATTTTTTTTTATGTTATTATTTGTTCTCGTATAAGTCCTGTAAAAATTTTCAGTCGTTTGGAAGACCAATATAGGAGAAGAAAAATCTTGGGAGGGAAAAAAGAATCTCAGAGGAAATATGAGCGCATTCTAAACTCGACCACACATTGGAAGATTCCATCTACCCAGCTTTCTTGTAGCTGCTAATTCATGTTGAGAAAATTTATAATGGGTTGGCTCACTAGATTTACCTAAAATCACAAAATGTACAAAATGTAATAGAGAGCATATATCGATATTAAAATCACAAAATGTACAAAATGTAATAGAGAGCATACAATATATCGATATTAAAATCACAAAATGTACAAAATGTAATAGAGAGCATACAGTATATCGATACTAAAATCACAAAATGTACAAAATGTAATAGAGAGCATACAGTATATCGATATTAAAATCACAAAATGTACAAAATGTGATGGCCAGCTTATATCGATATTAAAATTGCAAAATGTAATATCAAGCTTATAGTGATACTAAAATCACAAAATGTACGAAATGTAATAGCGAGCTTGTATCGATAAACAATAAAGCTCCTAAATGATAAGAAACGCTTGAATTTACTTGAACAAAAACATAAATTGATGATAAATGATTGAATTAACAACTAAATTGTCCACTATTACTGAATATGATATACAAATAAATAAACATGTAAAAAAAGGTTGTTAAGCACATTCATCTATCATACCATCCAGAAATGAATGGTAATTGGTTTCATGCAACGAAAGTACTTTCTATTTCCTCTCTCCAAAAGAATTTCAAGCAAGAAATATAGACCAGTCAAGCACGAATATGAGAAAGATATTTCTAAAAATGTTTCCTTTCAATGAAAAGATGAACTTTTTATGTGAGTTCTTACAAAATCTATTCACCCAGTGCAATAGGAAGAAACAATTTTCAGAGAACTTCCAAACAGCTCTCTCTCTCTCTCTCTCTCTCTCTCTCTCTCTCTCTCTCTCTCTCTCTCTCTCTCTCTCTCTCTCTCTCTCTCTCTCTCTCTCTCTCTCTCTCTCCAAAGAAAGCGATATGTATAATGATATAAAAATTTTGTTCAATTAGAAATCTATATAATTTCTGGCCCCTAGAGAGATTAGTTCACCAAACTTTTAACTGGACTTCACAAGGCACTAGAAAGTTGAAAGACCCAGGTCTACATGGTTCAGAACTTATGAAACGTGGAGTAGATGATGAATGGAGAGGTATTGATTTTAAAGCTCAAGATAGTTACGACTGGCGAAATCTAACCGAGGCCCTTTTGCGTCAATAGGCGTAGGAGGAAGATCATGATCATGATCATGATATATATATATATATATATATATATATATATATATATGTATATATATATATATAAATATATATATATATATATATATATATATATATATATATATATATATATATAATTTTTTTCGGGGGGGGGTATGCGTTTGACTCTCACTTCCTGGAGAGTAGTTGCATCTCGAATATATTAATCACAAGCAATTAGAATGCTACATAATAATAGTCATATAAGTTCTTAATCAAAAATATATACAAGCATGTGCCAGGTAACGTGAGTAATACAGGAAGAATAAGTAATAAAGGAAAAAGTACTGCAATCACAAAAAAACAATATAAGAACCTCTCCATCCACATATAATCCTTCCCTCAAAAAGCAAGGCAAAATCCCGAAGTATTTCCAACGACTTCCCTCGGAACAGTAGACGTTACTTTTTACAGACCATTAGTATCAACCAGAACACCGCTATCGCAAAAGGAAAATGTACTCTTTTATAAAAAGACAAACTCACCGCTCATAATACAAAGAGAGAGAAAGAGAGAGAGAGAGAGAGAGAGAGAGAGAGAGAGAGAGAGAGAGAGAGAGAGAGAGAGAGAGAGAGAGAGAGAGAGAGAGGTTTATACCTTGAATATAAAAGCCATCTCTCTCTCTCTCTCTCTCTCTCTCTCTCTCTCTCTCTCTCTCTCTCTCTCTTGCGCAAGATGAAATATTTCTCAGCATTTTCCTTGGTGATTATGCTACGACTCGGCGCTAAGTACAGTTTCCATCATTCAGAATTTCTCCTCTCGCCTCTCATATTTCCCGCGATTATCTTTCCCGCCTTTCTTCTCCTTCGCTCGGCAGCCCTTTCATTGCAAACAATTCCTGTTATCTATGTCTTTCTATCCACACTTCAGAAAAATTGAAAAAAAAAATATAAATAGAAGAAAGGATCACACACGCGTTGCAGTTTACAATTTCGAGGATTCGTAGCAAAATTACCTTTATCTCCTTTCATTTTATTTTTCAGAGTAAAACATAGTAATGCAGTCATGAAGCAAAAATGTTTCTCTTTGCCGGATAATCTCGAAAGTAATATCGGTATATTTTCAACATGCAAAAAAACTTAAAATTCTTAATTATTAAAATTTGCCACATAAGTTATTAATCAACAGACTGGAAAAAAAAAAACTTTGATTAGACAGTTGAATGGAGGATATGCCTTACTAAAATACATATTAAAACAATTCCTATTCACTAATGTACAAAACAATTAGGAACACAACTTATGAATAAAACGATTCATTGTGTAAATAATCTGCCATCACCGCTATTATTAATATCGAGATCACGGGGCAAGGTGAGACAGAGAATTATAGACGTGATATGTGATACTATTTATAAATCATTGTTGTTACATAAAACCCCCTGAAAGGATATAATGTGAAAGCACACTGCTCAATAAAGGACGTTCAGTTGTTATATAAAACTCCCTGATAGGATATAACGTGAAAGCTCACTGCTCAATAAAGGACGTTCAGAATACGACATGCAGACGTTCGTCGGTTGTGAAGTAGAATTCAAGAAAGCAAAGTCTCGAAAGATGAACCTGATTAGATTCTGCCACCCGATTGAATAAGAAGAGGTGAAGGATTCGAAGTCAGAGAACGAACAGGGTGCATAAGGTACATGGTGGAAGAGTAAATCGTTTTGTATGTACAAAAATATTTTCCTTTGCTGTTTCTGTTGTTACTACTGTAGATCAAGTTGGTTTTTTGTTAGCAGTGTCTGTTATCATCACGACCAAACAGTATAAGTGAAAAACGAATAATCACATCATCCGTGTCCTTCTGAGCGTACTTTAATAAGACAGGACTTTTTTCTTCAGTAAGGATAAACAAGTAACAATAATCGTGAATAATTTCATAATGGTCGGTTTTTTTTTATATGAAAAATAGGTATACAAATGTTTCCTAACAAAATAAATTAGTGATAATTTTGTTGTATTTCAACATACATACATATATACATTAACATATTATTTGTGCTGTACACAACTTTTTCATTAACGTTAATGCCCACGGCTTCCAATTACAAATACACGCACTGCTATTCGAACGAAAGCAATATTCTTAAGCTGGATATATATTGTCTTTTACATTTCAGAAATTCTGGAAAAATGTAAGTCGATGGTGTGTAAGAATTCACAGATTTTTTTTTCCTTTTTGCCATGAAATAAAAAAAAAACTCTTGGTAATCATATTTTCCATTGAATGCAAAGATAAAATACTGTTTGAGTATTTTTTTAATTCGTTTTACATCACCGCATAACGAATAAATACCAATATCGATTACTTTTAGACTACGCGCTATGAAGATGGAAACCAGAAAGAATAGTCTTCAATTAATCTATGTTGATTATAAAGTTACATAGTACTTTTCGTAAAATTCACGTCCTGGTGAGATTTAGAGGAACTAAGTGCCAACGTAATAGTAATACTTTGAAATTTATTAGCATGAACTTGTATAGCCTTCCATTTAGACGTAATATGAGTAAATATTTACTGTGGACAGGTATCTATGCAACACGTTTTTTTTTTTTTTTTTTTTTTTTTTACATACGTTGTCTTACTTAAGAACACAACAACATTAATAAAAAAAAGGGTATTTTCATCATATTTAGGCCCTTGAAATAATCTAAGATCATAAAACAAACAGAACTAGATCGGCCACTCGGTAGAGCGCATATCTTCGCTTATGCCACGTTATATATTACAAGATAGGCAATTGAATTATGCACATTGTAGCACTAGCTTCATAGAAACCAGATAAAAAAAAATCAGTCCCAATATGGCAAAAAAAGACGTTGTTTTATGTTTTCGTGACCATGGCCTTGACATTTGACCTAATCACTCTCAAAATCTAATCAAAATGTCCTTGGATTATGGCCAATCATGAGATTCGGTCAAATAAATAGTTTTTGAGTTATGCTAATCACAAACACACAGACATACATACAAACAAATACACGCCTATCAAAACATAACCTTCGCAACGAAGTTGGAGAAGGTAATCATTTGAGTTGATGAAATGGCTGCGATTCTCGATCTTCGCTTCTTGAGGGCACACTCTCTATGTCAAAATATCAATCTATTTCTAACCATCATAATTTTTCCAACCATCAAATACTGTGCAGACAGACATACTCCTTGCAACAGGGCTAGACATTGCGAGAACCAAAAAACTCTTCCACTCCCAGCCTGTCTTTTCTTATACTCATCCTAGTCGCCTGCACTTTCAGGTGGCTCCTAAAACTTATCTAACATCGCACGAGGGTCTACCCCTCTCTTTTTTTCTTCTCCTGTACTTTCCTTTCTCCCTATTCCTTATTCATACCCATCCCGAGTTCCTGCCTTCAGGATATAAACTGGATTGTATCCAGGGGTACTCCTCTCCCCATATTCCCCACTTCCTTATCCTTATCCTTATTATCAATCTATAACTACAAAAGATGTCTAAGCATGGAGAGGAATTGGCAATAGATATTTTCTTGCAACACTTGTGATGAAAAGAATTATAATATATCCGTCAGTAAGTGGAACAGTTTTGTTCGCTATAATAAAAGAGATAATGGCACCCTTTGTAAAAGAATGATCCCTCTTACTTAGGGGCTCAAGAAGTTTTACTCGACTTTAATGATAATACTTAGCATTCATAAAGGGGCCGTCAACCAGGTAGATAAGCGCGGTATTTCTGACTCCTAGTCTGAATTATTTGTACAAATCTATTGAAGTTTCTATAAAACTCTTCTCTAGATTAAAGCATAAGATTAAAAATCCATAAACACAGATGAGGAACCTACAATAAAGTGACTTAAAATCACATAACTTTACGCATTAAAAAAATACATAAAACAACATTATGTTAATAATAAAACGATATAGAAACGTAAGCATACAACAAAGGCTGAGCACAAGCAGCAATAAGAGGCTAAGAAAACTTCAAAGCTGACATTAAATTGATTTAAGGAGTAAAAAAAAAATCCCTTAAGAACACATAACTTGTAAAGTGCGCTTACTACGATTTATGGCGTGATTAAGGAGTCCAGAAATCAAAATATAATTCAAGAAATGTATGAAGCTGAGCAAGACGGAAGCAAACCAATGCAGATTAGTATGAAATAGAAGAAAACAATCTGAGTTCGCGAATGTTCTTAAATAATTTTATTCTAATCGTTCATTGCTTCTATTATAGTTTATTCATTTCCTTATTTCCTTTCCTCATTGGGCTATTTTTCCGTGTTAGAGCCCTTGGGCTTATAGCATCTTCCTTTTCCAACTAAGGTTGTAGATTAGCTAATAATAATAATAATAATAATAATAATAATAATAATAATAATAATAATAATAATAATAAACAACTTCCAATAAAGATGCTGTATTTAAGCTCATTTCCTTTTGCAAAGAATCAACATACCACTTTTATTTAAAAATCAAGAGGAAAATTAAGATAAATTTCACCGAAAATTTGAAAAGCGATTAGGCGAGCACCTGTGAGTTGCCACCTCTTGACATTTCTTATAAAGACCTGTCAATACCAGATCTTGCAGGCAAATCTTTATTTCTTGCCTAAAGGTTTCAAGAGTTCTCTCTCTCTCTCTCTCTCTCTCTCTCTCTCTCTCTCTCTCTCTCTCTCTCTCTCTCTCTCTCTCTCTCTCTCTCTCTAAGAAATTAGGACCATTAAATTTTAATATATAAAAGTTTTATTTGATTATGTTTCGAAAACGATATTTGGCATCGTAATTCATCCTGAACATTGATAATTAACCCTTCGGCAAAGCGTTGAAAACAGGCACTTAATTCAAGTACAGTCTCTCTCTCTCTCTCTCTCTCTCTCTCTCTCTCTCTCTCTCTCTCTCTCTCTCTCTCTCTCTCTCTCTCTCTCTCTCTCTCTCTCTCTCTCTCAAAAAAAAAAATAAATAAAATAAAATAAAATAAGACCGTTAAATTTTGCTAAATGAAAGTTTTATTTGATTATATTTTGAAAACGATATTTGACATCGTTATTCATCTTGAACATAGATAATAACCCTTCGGTAAAGCGTTGGAACCAGGCACTTAATTCAACTACAGTCTCTCTCTCTCTCTCTCTCTCTCTCTCTCTCTCTCTCTCTCTCTCTCTCTCTCTCTCTCTCTCTTTTCCATAATGCATGCAACCCAATGTTCGTAGCCTCATATGCATAATGCCATTACACCATGGGCATCCTATTATTCCAGTACAGAGCGAATGAGTAAACAGGTATCATCCAAGTAAACAGCAAATTAGCAAGCAGTCCACATTACAGCAAACGTTGAATTGGTAAACAGCCCATAATCAAGTAAACATCGTTTAAGTAAACACTCATTACTGAAATGATACTTTACAATCACGCCGAGTGTACAAATCGAGTGTGCAACTTCGTATATATTGGGACAAACTAATTCCATTGAGATCTTTCTTTAATTTTTCATTTGATGGTTTATATTCTGTGAGAGGTTGCTGTCAGGTTATAATAGAGAGGCGAGATGAATGCAAATAAAATTTTTTAACAGATAACGAGTTTATATATGAGCGGTTCCAGGCAAGAATGTCGCAAAAATTCAAATCAACTATTCTGCCATCAGTGCGGAGGAGAGCGAGATATACCAAAACAGGAAATTATTATTATTATTATTATTATTATTATTATTATTACTATCCAAGCTACAACCCTAGTTGGCAAAGCAAGATGCTACAACCCCAGGGGCTCCAACAGGGAAAAATAGCCCAGTGAGGAAAGGAAATAAGGAAATAAATAAATGAAGAGAACAAATTAACAATAAATCATTCTAAAATAAGATACAACGTCAAAACAGACATGTCATAAAATAAACTATCAACAACATAAAAAACAAATATGTCATAAATAAACTATAAAAAGATATGTCATAAATAAACTATAAAAAGACTATGTCTGCCTAGTCAACAAAAAAGCATTTGCTCCCAATATCGTTACAATATACGAGCGTTTGCGAACCACATGAAATACGTACTGAATAATCGTGTAATTAGATTTCTGCCATACTTTCTAGGCTCACCTGGTATATAGGTACAGAAGGAAAGAGAGGAGTTATTTTCTACGTAAGAAACTATTTCCACAAGTCCGATGTCGATGTTATTCCTGGCATTGAGCTATTTACAAAACTTCAAGACATCTATGGAATTGTTTTTTTTCCATTTTCCAACCAAGAGAGCTCAAACACGCCAAATTCTAGTGGCAAGCCTTCAATGTTAACATGAGAGGTTATTATATTTCAATGTCTTTTGAAGACCCGGTAATCAAACTTTTCTCCTCACTCATATTCAAAATATTCACCACGTCCGTTCAATGATTGATGTTATCCTGTTTTCTTCGGCCTAACCAACTTTTTAAAAAGTTCCCGCAACTGTCATTAAATGGTAATAAAGGCATTTTTGGAAGAATAGGGAATCCCATAAAGAAGCAATCATGGAAGACTGGCGTATATTTTTGGATACAGCATAAACATAATCTACAAGTACATGCATAACAATCCTAATTTTTCACTAAAACAATTCTACCAAATTCTTTCAGAGCAACAGACGTGGTTCAATGTATTTAAAAGCATTTAACCAGGTCTAATTTCTATTTGTAATTTACTTAAATACGAGGGGTATCATTAAATATTTCCCCTGACCCATATGAGGTTGCTTCCAATACGGCTCTGTTTCCAAAGACGGTTAATAAGGGCGTAAGTATTTCTAGTGCGTGTATATATACAATAGTATATGCATCCAAGAAAACATTAATGCACACACACATTCTATAATATATACATATATATATATATATATATATATATATATATATATATATATAAATATATATATATATATATATTTATATATATATATATATATATAAATATATATATATATATATATATATATATATATATATATATATTTATATATATATATATATATATATATATATATATATATATATATATATATATATATATATATGTGTGTGTGTGTGTGTGTGTGTGTATGTACAATAGCCCTAGAAAAAAATATGCTAAAGTTCTTTAATGTAGCCATTTCTTGTATGATTATGAACAATGTGCAAATAAGTTGCAGTTAACCATACAGCCTAAAAAAACACGAAGGATACGTACCTACTACCTGATGGGATGTTGGCTACCTACAGGAAAGTAAAAGGTAGGACAATGACAGATTTCTAAGACCCGAAAAGGAGCTGAAGATGCTTCTTGGCGACGGTCCACTTTTGGACCCGTGAATCCCTACATATGTACGTACATTTCAACGACTGGTTACTGTAAAGCGTGTGCCAGTATCCGGCTGACAGTGCCAGACAATCTATAATAAGTATTCCTCTTGTTCGGGGACAGGTAGATAAAAAAAGTTAGATTCTCAACGAAGAAACTAATAGTGTCTTACCTAGGAATAAGGGAAGTTTAGTAATTAGATTCATTTACATTCCTTGAGACTTCCAATCTGAATGGCTCTGATTAGGAGTTCGTAAACATATTTGTCATGTTGTGAGTCGGCTTGTTAGCTGTTCAATTTCGGTCCAGCTTTCCCTCACTTTTAATCCACTCTAATCTTGCACTTTTGCATCCTCCAACCTTTTAATTATCTGGCTATAATTCTACCAGTAATTCCCTTAGCTCTCTCTATCCCTCTCCCCCACACACCAACAAATGAAAAGAGAGAGAGAGAGAGAGAGAGAGAGAGAGAGAGAGAGAGAGAGAGAGAGAGAGAGAGAGAGAGAGAGAGAGAGAGAGTTACATACATAACTGGTCATAATTAGCTATGATGGAGATCATGTAGAATGAAGGAGTTACAGATGAAGAGTTAAAGAGAATAGATGATGTGGTATGTGTACTCCCATACGTAAATGAGGCGATATTTCTGTCTACTACGTTTAACTGAATGAGGCAGGAAACTGACACAGTTAAATGAATAACCAAACGAGACCTAGCGAAGAGGGAGATCGTTTACAAACATTTCGTTAGATAGACGAATAGAATGTAAAGAGAAATAACACAACCCAGATTTAGATACGAAATGGAATGCAAGGTGTCTCCGGAACCAAATATACCAACTAAAGACTGATCGGATGACTTATGAAACCTGAACCCAGATGAAGATGAAGATGAAGCTGAGATTCCCCGATTTTCATATATAATTTACGTTGGAATGTTTGGCTTTTTATTTTCTATAGACTTTTTAAAACAAAATAGTATATGATCTAAAACATAGAAATATTGGGACTTACCTTACACGAATTCGGACACGAAGGACAAATTCTTAAATAAACGAAGATAATGTTATTGAAAGGTTATTGTCTCAAAACTAACTAATAAACAATATCTTCCGATCCCTCCAAAATTATGATTACTGATAATAAAAAAAAAGGCAATACGAAAGATACACTTGAAAAGAAATTTTAAGATACAAAATGTCACTGAATATTGGGAAACACCAAAAAGGATTTGTGATTCAAACAACATATCACATCACTCGTACTCTTTGTTGCTCAAAGTGAACTATAAAATTTTCAAAAGCAAAGAAGACCGACAAATCCCTTTCATATTTAACATCTAAAGAATAACATCTAAAGAATAGTCTCACATTCTCTGCTGCTGTGAACTTAGATCTCTCCCTCACCAAGAACAACAACAACAACAAAAGCAATTCCTATTTTTCCTCACTTCCAAAAAAAAAAAAAAAAAGAAAAAAAAAGTAGTAGTATGTTGTCCCACATAGCCCGGGGACGTCTGTAGTGCCTTGCCTCGAGGGATACCCGACAAGGAATCCTTTTAGAAAGCCAAGTTTTCTCATTTTATCTGCTGCTGATCTGAGACTTTCCAGATGGCACAGAAACAAATTTTCTTCCGAAAGCAAAATAAAGATATCTTGCTCCGGAACTCGCAACAAATATCCTTTGGTTTTGGTTATATATTTTACTCACCCCCCCCCCAAAAAAAAAGCTCGCTCAGCCATCCCTATAAAAGTAACTGGAAGTTATAGATTTCCAATAAATGTGAAGGTAGGTATTTTCTGTTCCTTTAATAAAAAAAAAGTATATATTTTTTTTGGTGTACTTCATATACTTGCATCGACTTATCGATTTTCCCATCTCAACGTGAAAGTAAGCTAAATATTTTCTTTTTCAAGTTTTCAAGCAAAAGTTTTCCCATCTCTCTTTTCCTGATGAGTTTTCCTTTTGAGTATTAAAGTTTGTTATGCTTTAATAAATATTCTACATACTCGTATGATCCAACGTACTATGAAAAGAATGAGAAATCCTATTTCTTCACAATTTCCAGATACATTTAATTAGTTACTATGTCGAAGAGAGGTGGAAGATTAAATAAGGAGACCTTACACCAAGTAGTGGCAAACGACCTAAATTATATGAGGTTAGTGTTGGTATTACCTTAAATCACATTGTCACTAAGAACCATATATATCTGCTCTGGTTCATATGTTATATCTGTCGTAATCAGATTTATTAGAATAAAGCTGAATATTTCTTACTTCATCGACTAGATATACAACCATCACGATAAACCTTCATATCAAAAATTCTCATTGAACCTTGAAGAAAAGAAAAGCAAGCTATAGACAGGAGCATGCAACTATTTTGCAGTTTAAAAAAAAAGTCCACACCATTCTTATTAAATATGCAACGGGGCTTTGTTTCCTTTGTACAATATCATCTGTATCTGCTTCAAAACCACCTATATTTTCATTCATACTATTTTCATTCTATAAATAAAAATGTCTTAACTGACACACGCAACGAACCCGTAATATAATTAACCAATATACACAAACAAAAAATTTCACTTCTAGACATGACTATCAAAACAAATAAACAAACACTACCAAAATTGCAAGAAAACTTTTGTAGTAAGCCTTGATTATTTTGACAAGAATCTAAAAAATAACACAAATCTATTGCTCAAAATGAAATAATATTGGATATTATTAAAATTCAAAAAATTTATGGCTTGTCTGTCTGTAAATTTTATGACTACATTACCATAAGGGTGGATTCACGTTTAAAGGCCACTCATGAAGGGCAGAGGCAAGGGACAGTGACATTCCCCTTCAAGCAGGGCAATGCCATAGACTGACCTTACGTTCATATGACCAGCGCCAAAGCCCCCTCTCCGCCCAAGCTAGGACCAACGAAGGCCAGGCAATGGCTGCTGATGACTCAGCAGATAGACCTATAGGCTCGTCCAAACCTCGCATACTTAGCTCACAAGGATGGTGAGGTTGCAGCGACCAAAGGAACTAACGAGTTTAAGTGAAATTCGAACCCCAGTCTGGCGTTCACTAGTCAGGGACGTTATCACATCAGCCACCACAACCCTTAACCATTGTATTAATCAACCAATGTCTTTAAAATGCAGAAACAGCTTTAATAACGAAATATTCCCCAAACCCAGGCAATGACACTTATTTGGCCTCTTCAAGTACCTTCTTGATGGATAATTTCCTCAAGGAAATATATATTCCAACCTAAAATAAGCAAACACAGTTTACTGTTTAACCAAGATATAAAAATATAAATATATATCTTGTTTCTATATAATCCCTTTCTATGTAAACAATAATAAAAACATGTAAGGTGTTCAGAGATGAAATTGATAAATCTTCTGTTAAAATAGAATTCATAATAATAATAATAATAATAATAATAATAATAATAATAATAATAATAATAATAATAATAATAATAATGAGAAGACGATGAAAAATATTAGCATTTTTTTGCTGAGCACATTCATCACTTGAGAGATTTCGAAGATTTGTTTTCATCGAGATTTTCTTGTCACATTGAATAAAGATGATAACACCTTCGAATCATTTATTTCATAAATGACAAACGGTAGCATGGCCTGATTTCCTCTGCAATTGGCATAATATTTTAGGATTTTAAGCTATTTTCGCCTACGCCCTATGCTTGACAACCTGATTAGGCGACCCTTAAAAGATTTTTTGTCGTTTTCCGGCCATAAGGCTTTGACCGACTGGACCACTCCAGCTTATCTAGCCACATCTTGTATTACTCTTTCTAATTAATGCATCCTGAACTAAAATAACCACACCTAGGACACCACTGACAATCCTTGATCTATCAACTTAATTCCACGCAGGATCGCTCATTCAGCCCTTAACCTTTACCATAAAATTTCAATGAAGTCTAAGTTGAAACGATTTTATTCAATTGTTATCGCACAAGTATAAAAAGCTAGTACCGTGTTCTTTTAATCTCCCTTCAATCCTCAATATACTTTATTGCTAGGCTATTGATAATGAATATAATGGTCTGAAAGTATCAAACTTCATTTCTATAAATGTACCAATCGTAATATGGAATTTATCTTTTATATAACTATAGCTTTTTATGATTGAAATTATTCAGTTTTGTAAGGAACACAGGATAATGGTATCGCAGCTATGAAATCCTTATCTAATATAGAAATCACTTGATGTGTTCTAATATTATGTACAGAGGACAATCTAAGTTATGCCAGGAGTAATCACTTTGCATCATCTTTAGTTTTCAATGGCATTCAAATAGACTTTATGACTACAATTGTACACTAAATGCATAGAGAAACCTGGATTGGGGAACGGCAGATAATCAATCTGTATTCTACCCTTAACTAAGACTTCGTATGTTATTTCATCAAATCAAATTCGGTGGATGAGCGAGTGACATTATTCGTAGACGCACAACAACTCATATACTCTAATTTGGAACAAGACCTAAACACCTGTTTGCTCACTCCGTCCAATTACTGTTAGCACAAGGACTTAGACCCATGCTGGCTTCACTTAACTTTGAAATCCCACCTCTCATATCATTAGACCAGACGAGTTGGACGCCGGGAAAAATACTGAATTCCGAAGCTCATTTCCTGGAAACTTGCGCTTTTTCGCGAATCATCCTGTTTGCCTTTGCGATTTTCTTGGAAAATCTGGAGCAATTCTTCTTCTCGTTCTTTTCCTCCTGCTGGATTTAGGAGCTCTTCTGTTTGGACGACACCGTGCAACGGGAACCAATACTTTCCGTTCTGTTTTATCTCTCTCTCTCTCTCTCTCTCTCTCTCTCTCTCTCTCTCTCTCTCTCTCCGAGTGTAAATTATTCGTTTCCTGGTATTTGTTTTCGCAGTCATTCCTTTAGAATTCCTTTTTTCTGTCCATCACAATATTCCCTTTCGTAAACCATTCCTTTACATATAATATTTTTCTTGTTACGACATTACAACTCTAGAAGTTATAATGGATTGTTATTTACAACATTCTTCCAATTAAGTAAGATTGCTTATATAAAGTTTGCATGTTTATCTCATTACTTGTATTTGTATCATAGTTTACCCTTCATATTTATCGATATTCTTGGATGTAGCAACGCATTCTCATCAGAAAAAAATATCATTATTATAAATATTATAATTACCATTATCATTATTATTATTATTATTATTAATAATAATAATAATAATAATAATAATAATAATAATAATATAGTTAAGCTACAACAATCATTTAAAAAAAATACTACAACCACATTGACACCCACAACGAAAGCGGCCAGTGCAGAAAAAATATAGAATTAAAAAAAAAATATAAATGGAAAATAATACAAAAACATGCAAAAACATTAGGATCAGTAACAACGTTTAATAGATAAGTCACATATAAACGATGAAACTGCATAATAAGTAATTACGTACTGGGTGGTAGAGCCTTGAAAGATATGAATATAATGGCTGATAACAATTAT
>NC_090746.1:80210497-80216657 GCF_036898095.1 Palaemon carinicauda
TGCGGAGGTAAGGATGTCAGGTTAGAGGGGAAAAGAAAATACATTATCATTGCTAGAAGGTTCATACTAATCACTTTGGAAAGTATGGCTGGTAAAACCAAATAAAAAAAAACCTTATCATTGCTACAAAGATCATTTACAGTCACTTTCGAAAGTGTGGATGGTAAAACTGAAATGCTCAACTCGGTGATTTAAAAATGATATTGAAATCAAAGTGAGGATTGCAAAAATTAATTTCGTAAAATAAATTCAAAATTTCAGGAATACAACTTTTATAAAGACACTATAAGATACCAAACCTTGAAATGGAAAGCAATCTTGATATATTACTAATTATAGAAATCATGATATATTACTAATTATAGAAGAAAAAGGATGAAAGACTAGCACGAAACAGATTTGTTATGAACTCCATTTATTTTCCTCTTGAACAGCCGAAAGCGGAGACTGAAATTCTAGCGTAATCAGAGTAAGCGTTATGAAGTGTGAATATTCATTAGGCTCTGTTGACATTAACTTAATCAAAGTAAGCCAACAAACACTGCAGATAATTCTGAGCACCAGGGAGCAACTCCAAATGCGAGATTATTTACAGTTAGCTGGAATGATATCGCTGAAATAATACGGTATTAAACACGAGCGACGACATTCCTCAGCACTGGCTTCGGATTCTTCTGGTTTACCGATCTAACAGTGATTATGATTTTTTTGTCTTCATAGTCATTTATCAAATAATTTCTTTTTGAATTAAAAAATATGCATATTTATTCACAGATATACGGATATTGTAATTAAATTTCTATTGTAATATCCTTTCTTTATAATTACGCTTAGAAATTTAGTAAGTATAAAATGGCCTTTCTTCATAGATTACGTATAACTGGTCCTAGATAAAACTTAAATTAATATATATATATATATATATATATATATATATATATATATATATATATATATATATATACATATATATATATATATATATATATATATATATATATACATACATACATATATATACACACATATATGTATGTATGTATATATATATATATATATATATATGTATATATATATGTATATATATATATATATATATATATATATATATATATATATATATATATATATATATATATATATATTTATATATATATACACACACACACATATATATATATATATATATATATATATATATACATATATATATATATATATATATACATATATATATATATATATATATATATACATACATATATATATATATATATATATATATATATATATATATATTTTTTTTACCCTATAAGGAAAATAAGCAACTTATTTTCAAATGGATGTGGAGTGAGAGCGTAAATATTTTAATAAAAAATAATAGAATAAAACTTATCTCTCCTATACCTGATAACAAGATACTGGCTTCGTACCATCTTTTAAGAGAGAGCTAAGGACTACTTAATCTTCAAGGAATTTTAATTGGCTCGAATTAACATTACAATTGAGTTTATACAAAAAGAAATGGAGAAAGTAAGAAGAATTTCAATAGGGAATCCCGAGCTTTATAAAGGCATGGAAATGTAACATCGGACTCAACCAAACACAGACTAGAGAAAACTCCGGATGTGTCATTCGACATAATTTCTCGAAAATGGCACGGCCTACTAGTGTCAGGATATAGCCGGTAGCTACAAACGAAATGCTCGCCAACAAAAGGGGTCTCAATTTAATAGAAGAAATAAAACAGTCAGAAATGCTAGAAGCTGATATATCTCATCTTTAGGTCTTGCATCTTCACAACGTAAATAAGACGCACAAGGAAAAGTGAGCAAGATTTTTCTCAAAGACGCCTTTTGAAAATACCACTTCTAGGGTATTAGAATGCATCAATTCTCTGAATTTAATAAGAATGGAATCTTATTTTGACCCTTGTTACATAAAAAAAAAAAAGTTTGGTTTGTAAAATTATTTCTATGTATTCCGTTGTGTCTAGGATTAAACCCGCAGATCCTATATGAATAGAAAATTCTATAAGTATATTTGTCGTCAATAGATCAAATGTGGAACAAAAGGCCATCTTACCCTAAAATTCAGAGAAAGAGTCAGATTTTAATTCCAATGACGATATTAAACGAAAATGAAACAAAGAGGCGACAATAATCTTTTCAAAATTTTATGAGCTATTGATGTCAGATTATAGAAGACATTTGTGGACCTTGAAATGATTGGCGTCGTTTTATTCATACGTAATCCTTAAGCCAAGA
Source organism: Palaemon carinicauda (assembly GCF_036898095.1). Taxonomy (NCBI): domain Eukaryota; kingdom Metazoa; phylum Arthropoda; class Malacostraca; order Decapoda; family Palaemonidae; genus Palaemon; species Palaemon carinicauda. Next base: position 80,212,765 of record NC_090746.1, read on the forward strand.
GTAAAATATTTGACTCTCTCTCTCTCTCTCTCTCTCTCTCTCTCTCTCTCTCTCTCTCTCTCTCTCTCTCTCTCTCTCTCTCTCTCTCTCTCTCTGTAGGAAACACTACGAGGTTTCTCTAATTAAATTGGAATAATTCGTCGTGATTTGTTATATTAGAAAAAACCTTCAAACTAGGAATAATTACCTTTTAATTAGACCTGCAATAAAAAAAGGAAAACTAAAAGTGATATCAATCAGCTTTGAATAATCAAGAAAACGTACTTAGCAAAGAATAACAACTACCACTAACCAGACAAATTAAATATATTCTTTTATATGAATAAGTTTTTTCTCGTCTTTCAATAACCTATGTCTATTCTTTGCGAAAAAAAATCTAATCCAAATTAGATGGAAGTTGGTTGAGTATTTCTTAGCACTATAATTTTATATTTAATGAATAGTTGTCGATGGGAACCATAAAGGCTTCAGGCACGTAATCTCTGGTGTCACTTAGAGTAATATTGTTGGCTCATTCAATGCTTTATGTCCTATATGCATGATATGAAGTTTGGCTTTGAAAAATAGTATTTTGTTATATGTGTCGATTGTCTTTCTTTCTTTACATAAATACTATCTCCCGGGTTTATAACTGTGGTTTCTGAATATCAACACTAAAGTATACAAAAATTAAATCAATATTGTAAATTATAGGGAATGAAGTTAAAATGCAACATAACTGATAGCATGATCCTTAGTAGGACAACAGAGACTCCATCCCAAAGTCTTTAATAGACATTTTTCTATAACTATATACAACTCTTTCAAAAATAATAATAGTCATTAATGAATGCAAATTCCCTTACAGGACAGATACCTAGTCTTTCCTGTCCTCAAAAGTAGAATCGTATAAGATATTTGGATATTTGGAATCTTGTCTCTCGGGAGGAAATAATTCAATTTATTATTACTACTTTTTAATAATATTCTCCTGTTTATTCGTGATAAGCTGAATTCCATTCTAAAAAGTTAGACAAAAACTTGAAGTCTTAAACAATGACCATCCTTACCATTGAGAGTTATCTAGCAGTATTGGATAAGAAGTTAATTCTGACAGTATAGCCTTTCATTTCAAAAGGCTCAATACTGGACTGCGTTTTTTTTTTCTAACTTTATTCCTGTTGTGGCCAAATTAGGAAATGATCTTCAATAACTTAATTATTGAACCGGTAGAGCTTCAGACTTTAGAACTTCGAACTTGGTGCAAATATTCTTTACAGCAAATTATCAGAAGTTTACTACATAGCTGAAATACAGTATCACAAAATATACGGGTAATTATGCTAATCGAGTTTTAAAGTTTGTTGAAAAAACAACAACATAATATTTATCGAGTAAAACTATCACTCTCTTTAGTTACCAGCGAAAGGTATTACTGAAAAAGTCCCTGCATCCTTTACACTTTCTGTACTTTCTGAAATAATTGAGAGATAGACAGGTGGACAGAAGAAGAGACAAGTCGCGCAGAGCCCCAATAAAAACAAAAGGATTGTTCCTAACCGACACATTTCATGAGAGGTAAATTTATGACTTTACATTTAGCGTGTATCATTAGCATCTGCCCTTCATGAATAACGATGATGTGGTAATCCTTTAACTCCCAGCGGATGAGACACGGTATTTACCGGGATCCCGGGAGAGCCAGTGATATGAGAGCACGCCAGCATCCAACCCCCTCTCCCCCTCATCCCCCAGTGCCTCTGTGATGCCATGCCTCTCACCCGTGACTCCCCTTCCCTACTTGCCAAGCTCTCGATAAAAGCTATTTATTATCGTCGGTCTTGCTTGTCCCCGGACGTTGAGAACAGTCACCATGACAAATGGAATAAAATGGGAAGAGAGGAGGTGGCTGGAAGGGTGTGTGTGTGTGTGTGTGTGTGTGTGTGTGTGTGTGTGTGTGTGTGTGTGTGTGTGTGTGTGACGAGATAAAATAATATTCGACTACATAAGGGAAGACTCTACGGGGAGAATGAAAAATGCCATTCATTTTCTCTGTTGTTGAAATTTAAGTTTTAATAAAGTGGAACCACAAATGAAAAAAAAAAAAAATTTAAATGCTTAATAAAGGAAGGATAATATTCAATCAAGTACGAAAATATGTAATATTTGCATTTTATTGACTACAGCAATTTCAACTTTCAAAGAATGTTGCATCAATTCAAACATGTTAAAACATGACTCTTCATTTCTGAAATTCTCATGATACAGGTCCAAGTGTTAGCATTGTTCGACCAAATGCATTCAGTCACTTTCAAATGTCAACAGAATGCTATCATGTCTGTTACGTCACGTTTGCATTGTATGAGTAAACTTCGCAGAGTATTGATAAAAGGAAAACAATATGAATAACAGATATGACATGGTTATGATCATTATTATTTTTCTTAATTGCTAAGCTACAACCCTTATCGGAAAAGCAGAATGCTATTACCCAGGGGCTCCAACAGGGAAAATAGCCCAGTGAGGACAGGAAACAAGAAAAAATAAAATATTTTACGAATAGTAACATTAAAATAAATATCTCCTACATAAACTATATAAACTAACAAAACAAGAGGAAGAGATATAAGATAAAATAGTGTGCTCGAGTGTACCCTCAAGTAAGAAAACTCTACCCAAAGACAGTGGAAGACCATGGTACAGAGGCTATGGCACTGCCCAAGACTAGAGAACAATGGTTTGATTTTGGAGTGCCCTTCTCCTAGAGGAGTTGGTTACCATAGCTAAAGAGTCTCTTCTACCCTTACCAAGAGGAAAGTGGCTACTGAACAATTACAGTCCAGTAACCCTTTGGGTGAATAAAAATTATTTGGTAATAAGAAATACAAAAACACTCAAAAAACAAACTCCTAAGAACAAAATATTTATATGGCTTCACAAAAAAAAAAAAAAACTCAATTAACAAGGATTTTCCTCAAAATATTTTTTCTAAACAATATACAACTTAACCCACTAATCACTTACATGGAGTGGTTTCATAACAATATATTTCAAAACGGGAATTTATTTTCAAGCCATTTAATGGACGAAATGCCGAAAATATTTGGTTTACGATAACTGCAAACCATTTAGTTTAGTTTAATAGACCAAACGGCAGTGTTAAGATCTGCGAGCCTCTCATTTTCCGCACGGTTAACCCTTAATTATACTGATATCGGTCCGAAATAATGGTAACGCATGTAAATGTTTTTAGGCAATGCCATTTCAGTGCAGTGATGAATATCTACTCACGCAATCACACACGCACACGCACAAACTCAAATTATTTATTTATTTATCTACCTATCTATTTATTGATCTTTCTATACGCACACACACAAACTCAAATTATCTATTTATATAACTATCCATCTATTTACCTTTCTTTACGGAAACATACACATATATATATATTTTATATATATACAGTATGTATATATTTATATATATATATATATATATATATATATATATATATATATATACATACATATATATATATATATACCAAAAGAGAGAGAGAGAGAGAGAGAGAGAGAGAGAGAGAGAGAGAGAGAGAGAAGAGAGAGAGAGAGAGAGAGAGAGGAAACAAAATGTCACGAACTTAATGGTATGTCGCTTTAATCAATAGCAAATACAATTAATTTCTAAGGGTAAGATTAACCGTCTGATTATTGCTCTACTTATTAACCCTTCCTTTATATGCAGAAAAACAACAAGTTTGTTTGCAACACTACAATGAAAATGTGACAGTATATTTAGATCGCAATGGTGAAAAAAACAAAATACATTAAAAAACGACCATAAATGAATAAATAAATAATAGGAAATACGACAGATATTGGAACGATAAAACTGGTAAACTTTTTCCCGTT
>NC_090746.1:80217157-80222157 GCF_036898095.1 Palaemon carinicauda
TGTACGAAATATTATTTGTAAATTATTGCAATGAGAATTATGTTTAGGTCTATTAATGATTAAATAAAAAAAATATTTATATATCTAATATATGCATGTCAGCAAGCGCCGGAAATGCGTAACGTTATTCTGCGTTCTTTTACATGTGTGCTCGAAGGTATGAGTTGCCAAGAGGACTTTAACTTTCCAAGTACAAAACGGACATCTCTACAACGAAAAAAAAAAAAAATAAAAATAAAATACGAGGAGATCCTTGCGTAACTTGGCTCTGAAGACTAAATTCTCTCTCTCTCTCTCTCTCTCTCTCTCTCTCTCTCTGACCGATAGTTCTTGTAATACCATTCTCGAAATGTGATTACAGACACTATTGTATGGGAAGAGAGTAATTTTCATTCAATTATAAGGAACTGCTCAGCATAGCACAGTAACAAAGGAAAATGATGTTTATCGTACATTTAGAAGTAAAATTATTTCACATTTTGTTTCTACAAGTGTAACCACTTAGTCGTTAATGTAGGAATAAACAATATAAGGTAAGTGTTTTTCCAACTAGGGTTGTAGCTTGGCTAGTAATAATAATAATAAAGTGCCGTGATCGGGGCTTCAAAAAAAATCGAAACTTGGTTGTAGACTCTTATAGGAAAGGCAATCTTTAATATTAATAATGATACTGACTCATGATAAAATATGATTCCCCTTTCGTATAACTGGAAAATCATGGAGGAAAACTCTTATGCCATAAATCTTCAGCCATGCCCGCTTAAATTGTCAGGTATTCCCTAGTCCCTAAAAATCGAGAGAGAGAGAGAGAGAGAGAGAGAGAGAGAGAGAGAGAGAGAGAGTGAGTCTCAGTGAAGAGTTAGCGGCAATTTAAAGTGGAGTCTGGCTTTGAAGACGAGAGTACAGAAAAGGTGAAGGATACGAAGGCAAAACAAATCTAAGAGATAGGAAAGGAAAGGAAGGAAAATGACTACTTCCTGGAGAAGTCAATAGTCCAACATACACTCTACGAGGCTTCCTGCATCCCTTACCCTGGACTACTTTATGGAATAGTCAGCGTTATTTCGGAAGCAACTCTTTTTCAGAATCTTTTATGTTATAAATCCATTGAAAGCTTTCATTTGTCACCAGAAACATTATATGAAAGGACTAAAATGTATTTTTCGTTCGTCCATTTGAATACTTCAATACTTTTGTGTGTGAAAATAAAAACAAAGCTTTATGAACTAAAAATGGAACAACATTGGCAATAAAACCTCATTAATCATAACCATTGGACATCAGTAAACTATGAGCCCATGTTTCAAAGTGAAACCAGACAAGGAACTTGACCGAGAGAGAGAGAGAGAGAGAGAGAGAGAGAGAGAGAGAGAGAGAGAAACAAAAACTATAAAGCAAATATAAATCAAAGTTGATTTATCGAAGAAAATATGTACATATCCAAAATTGAAATTTGAGAGACCAATCAGCCTCACTCCCATTCAGCATTTGGTTGACAGATGCCATCAATTCAACCGAGAATGGGGTTGCTGAACAATGGCAACTTTTTTAATCTTGTAACTCTTAATTGGCAAGGATTCATTCCTACACTTTTAAGAAGCAACTTCGCCCAATCTAAGATAGAAAAAAAGGGAGCCTTGATATCAAAGAATTGAGAGCCATTCAAAAGTTCAAAACTTCCGCGCCTTCAATAGCGGCCTCAAGGTATATTGATCGTTTCTGTAGAAGCGCCTAGAGGGGAATGTTTAATACGGTAAAATTCGTTTTTAGTATAATGGAAAATAGGGTTGATGATATTTCATAAAAAAAAATTATTAAATTACTTATCCGTTTTTACCTGTAACTTTAAGAAATGTCAATATATTTTTTTTCCTTTTGGCAGTAAGACAACCCTGTGTAATGCTATTTCCCTACATGTAAAAATAAATATAAACCCATAATAAAGGTGAAGGATATTTTTTTCCACTACGATAGTACAAGATATGGATGCTAAACATATGTTAAATAGTTTTACAGAAACACAGGGAAAAAGAGTACAAGTTCTGTGACATTCTCACTATGACTGATACGAGAAACAGATCAAAATGATGCTGTGAATTGGGAATTCACACACTTTATATACATTAGATATAAATGGGAACAAAATGTTTTTATGCAAACTGGATCACTTGAAAATAAATAAATGACGATGACAAAAACCAAAATAATCTAAACCAGGTATGATTGCATTATCAAACTTTTATACACAAAGTTAGCAGAAAACTGGAAGACTAGTAACTCTTACGAATGGAAAAAAAATATGACTAGAGTCTTAAAAAATATAAAATGGGTTCCAAAAATATTGGGTTCTTTACACTTTGCCATCATAAATAGACCCTTCCTAAAGCTACCGAATTAGTTTTAACATTTAGCAAAGTACGGCCACATCTGGTAATCTTCATACCACTTTGTTTAGGCCAACTGTTCAGCGTAAAATACCGAATGAATTTATAAACTGAGTTTCATCATTAACAAACATTGCTGGATGTTCAACTGAATTTAATTATATATTTCGTCGTCTGTATATATAATATAAAACCACAAAAACCGAAATTTTAGAAAGGAAATTAAGCTCATAATCAACTATATTAGTTACATTAAGACAATCAGATAAGGCACCAGCCTTGAAAAAATAAAGTGCTAAGAAAAACCAGAAGACAAGTTGCAAAAAAAGTAACGTCGACGAACGCTGAACATTCGATAGGCAAAGTTTCATTCAAGACTAAGCAGGACCTTATTTAGGACTTATGTCGAAAGCTTAATTCATATCTAATGTAGAAAAATATCATCACGGATCTACTGTAGTTTTCGCTCTGAAAGTTATATTGTAGGTATTTTGTAAATTTTAGTAGACCTAAAAGCTATTAAGTACAGGAAATTGCAAGATTAATTTTTGCTATATACTGGAAATAGCTTTCATGTTTCCATTCAGGCAAGTAACAGGATGAAGCCTACATTAATTCAGATCATTGTGTTCAGGAAATTACGGTGAGTGTACTTAGCATACACCTTGACGTGGAAGGAATAAAGATGGTCTAGAAGGTTTCATAATGGGCGGTACACATTCAGAGCAAAACACGGAATGAAAAGACAAGTAACATCATTACTTTTGAGTGGAGTGAGAATCCACATATTTATGGAGAGTGGGTTTATAATGAAGAAAATACATAATATATCAATACAGTACCAATCGGACTCGTGATATATAACCAATGCACTGTAATTGTTCAGTGGCTACTTTTCATTTGATACGAGAAACTCTTTAGCTAGTCTTGGATAGTGCCATAGCCTCTGTACCATGTTCTTCCAATGTCTTGGGTTGGAGTTCTCTTGCTTGAGGCACACTATTCTATCTGGTTTCTCTTTCTCTTGTTTTGTTATAGTTTTTATGGTTAATTTAGGAAATATTTATTCAGATGATGTTACTGTTGTTAAAATATTTCATTATTCCTTGTTTTTTTTTCTCACTGGGCTATTTTCCCTGTTGGGGCCCCAGGGATTATAGTATCCTCCTTTTCCAACTAAAGTTGTAGCTTAGCAAGTAATAATAATAATAATAATAATAATAATAATAATAATAATAATAATAATAATATGATCGGTAACTCTCCTAGGAGGACACTCTAAAATCAAACCAATTATTCTCTCGTATTTGGTAGTGCTTTAGTCTCTGTAACATGGTTTTCCACTGTCTTGTGATATAGTTCTCTAGCTTAAGGGTACACTCACGCACAGTATGCTATCTGTTTCCACATTCCCTTTCCTCACTGGGCTATTTGACTTGTTGGAGCCTTTGGACTTAGAGCATCCTACTTTTCCAACAAGGGGTGTAGTTCATCTAATAATAATAATAATAATAATAATAATAATAATAATAATAATAATAATAATAATAATAATATTAAAAATTTAATAAGAAAATCACAACCACCTAACTGACAACTTTATTTTATTATAAAATAACACCATACTCAAGAGTTGGCATGCGAAGGGGAAAACTGTGATAACAGCTGGCACATTTGGAAACATTCCTAGCTCTCAATCTATCCGTACATAATAACACAAAGTCTCATTTCCAATGTTGATAGCATAACAGTTAAAGCAGTAATGGATTATTCATCTTAAAGTAGTTTATAAAAGATTGCATTGAAAAATAAAGAAAAATGGTTTTCAAAACCTGACCCTTCAAAACCTTTCTGCTACACGCCTTCAATTTATATCTCCATTTTACTCTCTGTACCAATTTTCAGCTTCAAGGGACCTATCGATAATTTTCCCAGATAACGTAATTCCAGCTGCCCTTTCCCTATCAGGGGTCTAATGTTGTCCAAAAGTTTTTCCCTCTTATATTTTTTTTCCTTAAAAATATAACGTTGGAGATATTTTTGTGAAATTCTCGCTTTTAAAGATTCATCTTAAATTTCTAAATTAATATTCTAAACAAAAATCTTTCACCAACGTAATCATCACTTGCTAAATTATTAACTATCGTTTGAATGATTCCAAGGTATACCTACTTGCAAAGTATTTAACGTTAATCCAGTCTCTCTCTCTCTCTCTCTCTCTCTCTCTCTCTCTCTCTCAGTACAGCTCTGTCTTCCAGCAATATATCATCCTCAGTCCCATAACCTCAGGGTTTAATACGCCCTTCACTTATATGTTAATCTGGATCCTTATTCCTTGGTATATAAACGAGATCTTGCCAAGAATATTAATTCCTTTTCAGAAATCTCTTCACTTATCTCCCTGACGAAACAGAATTCGTAGCTTTCTTGCTTTATTAAGACCTTCTCTTTGCTCCAATCTACTTTTACTTCTTCGAACGACTCTCTCTCTCTCTCTCTCTCTCTCTCTCTCTCTCTCTCTCATTAACGTCGTAACCATTAAATTCACATTTTTTTTTTTTGCGTTCAGATACTCATCCTGATCGGTTACTTTCTTATTTTCTATTGTAATCTTTT
>NC_090746.1:80227157-80232157 GCF_036898095.1 Palaemon carinicauda
ATACACCAATAAATTTGGTGGTATCATTTATGAAAGATAATGATTATTTAATAAATTTCAATAGAGTCCCAGGAATGAATAACTCAAGATTAACTATATACTATTATATTCGGTCAGTGGAACAGCATTTATGCGTGCCGTTTAAGGTATGGTGTTATGTATGTTGTCAAAGGCAAAGACAATCCATATGATATTTAAAGATTCGACGAAATGTTAATAACACGGATGTAATGTTACAAAGAGAGTAGTTTTACATGTCGGTATCATCTGTATATACTGTACATGACTACGCATCCAGGGGACAATGGATTATCACATCCCAAATGTATGACACGGTTAGCACAGTTTACTAATTATATAATCCATTCTGCAGAACCTTATCCTATTTTTTTTTTTAATGATATTTTGAATCTACATATGACAATTATATTCTGCAGAACCTTATACCATTTTTTTTTTAATGAAATTTTGAATCTACCTATGACAATTATATTGGAACGATTTATATTTTCTTCTGACTGTGAACCTGGTATCGTTTTGATCGTGGGTTTTTTTTTTTTTTTTTTTTTTTTTTTTTTTTTTTTTTTTAAATAAACATGGCATTTTAGATAAATAAAATAAAAACCAATCAGGAAGATTAAATCGAATTGATATAAAGAGTAAAACATAACCACCATAAGTTATTACGTCGTAAATAACTATGGCATTTAATAATCACAGTAATTTATTTGAACAAATAAAAGAAGAGTTAAATACAGTAGTCGTAATCATTTTCTTTACCTCAGACCCATTAACAATATGCAAGATACCACAGAAATCTATAATCTTGATAAATCAAAATTAAACTATCTATTTTTTTGCATAACCAATAACGAAGTGAAGGAGAAATAAAGACCCCTTGGCTGTAAAATGAACATCAAGGATGATACGTGTATCCCTTGTGTCTATGTACTAATGCATCCTAGTAGCTAACTACCTCGGATCAATGTTTTTTAGGATTTATATAACTTATATGGCTTTTTATCTTGATTTTCACCCCTCAGTAATACACTACCGTAAAAAATATATTAATTCCATTCCCCTTTTACTTCAATATCCTTGGGGAAAAACAAAATGCATTAAGGAAACTCCCATCATCAATTTACAAAATATGAATATACAAAATTCAGACTGAAATAATCCGCGTTTCTTTGAAATACACATTTCAGAAATAGCATGTATTTGAAATTCATATTTTGATTTAATATGCAAAAATGAAAAATCCTATGGGTATATTCAACACTACTAACATCTTTCAGCTAACGGGCAGAGAGCAGAAGTGAGCTTATGTAATTCTATCAATTACTCCAATTGTTGTGTCAGTCTAACAGGAATGATAATAATAAAATACAGTTAAATACAATCAATTACTTACTAATGGGCTTTTAGTGCTTTACTGAATCAATAATCGCTAATACGTATAGTTGAAATATTTTATGACATTCAACTTTTATGATTTTAATTGAATACTCTTATTTTTTTTTTTATTTTCTTTTTTTGTATACTTAAACTAAATGATATCGGCGTCAATGACCTTAGATGTCAGGATGCCTGAAAACTTTAAATCAATCAATCTATAGTTGAAATAAAAGGTTAAATGCAGTGATAGGATATCAAACTACTCATTGCCTCACGCTCATACAGATATATTAAAAATGTACCTCCATAAAAGTTAGGTAATTGATGCCCTTGCTTTGATAAATACAAGGATTAATCACATTCTAGGAAATATTTACTGTATCAATTTTGCTTTCCCCTTAAAGCAAGGGATCGATCTACGTAATCATTAACTTTCCTCTATCCATTAATTAAACGCATTCATGAACAAAGTAACCCTCAACAACACGTTCTCCAGCCCTTCCTCGTAAAACAAATGATTCTTTAATCGTTGGTTCCACAAAAGGAAAAGGAAAATCATTACTGAATGCAGACTAAATGGGTCCTCAATTTACTAAGTTCAGTTCATTACCATACAGGCAACGTAATAAAGGAAATAACTAAACAATACCCTTACACAATAAGGGTTATGTCTGTGATGATTAATTTGTATTCAGATTTAAAAGAGAGAGAGAGAGAGAGAGAGAGAGAGAGAGAGAGAGAGAGAGAGAGAGAGAGAGAGAGAGAGAGACGTTCATCGTATAGCAATTCCAGATTAAAAACCTTGTCATATGAATAAAAAAGAGCGCTCTCTCTCTCTCTATAAAGCAGCAAATTAGATAGTACTCCAATAAACGCTGTTCAACAAATGCCATAAAGATTATATCAACGCTTTGTAACAATCAATAAATATATGCTACATTGTGCATATAGATAGCAACACGCGATGAAGAACGACTACATATGCCAGGTAAAAACAGCTCAGAAGTGCTAGAGTAAATTACAGAGCAGTAAATGACAGAGAATGACATAACGCGCGTCATTAAGGCTGAAGATGAAGATTACTTAGAGGCGAGATAACACCTGAGACAACGTAAGGAATCGGGGCGGATTCTTGATTAACTCCGGAAGGTGCCACCTCATTAGCATATAAACTAGCCAACTTCATTCCAACCGCAAGGGCCTTGATGGATAGTTATTATCACCTTAATCATCGTATCCTATGGGAGAAGGAGGAGGAGGAGGAGGATAAACCACATGGAGATATAACTAAAATTTGTCCCTTCAGCGCAGAAGCGAAAACCCCAATCAACGCTACTCATTGCTTCATCACTGCCACGAATCCATTTACTAGGATAGGCCTGCTCATCACAGCCTCATCATAATGAATTTAGTGTATTTGAAGGGATCAATGCTGAGTAAAAAATTACCCTCCTTTGGCTAAGATTTGTTGGCCGGAATTTCTCAAACAACTGGCGTTAATTTGCCGTCAGCCAACCGGATTATGGGATTTGCTGAGGGCTGCAGAACACTAACCGCTTCGTATGAGGCATTTTTTTCTCCATTAATACTTATATGAAGACAAACATACGTACACTTTTACATTAATTTTTTTTTCATTTTGCTCGAACACAGTAAGGAACGTGTATACATACACACACACACACACACACACACATATATATATATATATATATATATATATATATATATATATATATATATATATATATATATATTCATAGAGGCCTACATATATAGACATTCTCTCTCTCTCTCTCTCTCTCTCTCTCTCTCTCTCTCTCTCTCTCTCTCTCTCTCTCTCTCTCTCTCTCTCTCTCTCTCTCTCTATATATATATATATATATATATATATATATAACATATATATATATATATATATACATACATATATATTTATATATACATACACTTATATACACACATACATATATATATATATATATATATATATATATATATACTGTATATATATATATATATAATATATATTATACATATATATATATATATATATATATATATATACATACACATACATTCTCTGTTTTCTCCACTAACACATTCAGAACTACGCTATTCATAATAAAGCATCAACGGTCACCACCAAAACCAATTAGTATCCACAGATGAGACCCAACGACAAATTTATGACCCACACAGTCAACTAAATCTCGGTAGCATTATGCTATACTGATTTATTTTCTCGTGTATCATTTTACTCAGAATACTTAGGTTATGCATATGATACAGAACCATTGCTGTAAAAGCAAGCTATCAGAAATCCCGAACTATTACTAAATTAAGGAAAAAAAATATTTACGGTCAAAATATGATAAATAAATTATATATATGGTAAAAATAGATTTAAGCACAATGTAGGTCAACTTGTTAGAAAAAGGCTGTCTATAAATAAAGTGAAATCATTGTTATAATTATACTTAAGGTTGTTAAGAAAAAAAATCAGGATCGAAATGAGGATAAATAAAAACAAATCTCAAAAAAAAAAAAAAAAAAATATATAAAGAATCCTTTCAATAAACATCTAGTCGCAGCCACCCAATCTTAAATTACTATCTGTTAATTAGAATCATGATTCTTCTATAAAAAAAAAAAGTTATACTGCTCTTCATTTAGACAAAGTATCACGCTCACAATTTAATAATTAGGCGTTGCTCTATCACATTGTAATAACTGCAGAGATGATCGTGTGTTTTGTAGGCAACTACATCTTACTGTCCAGGATACGAATATTAAGAGAATAGATTACCTTAGTCCTATGTACTATCTAATCATATTATTCAAGACCATACTATGCAACCACAGCTCGAAAAGATGGTATACACTATATATTCAAGACACGTAATAATAATAATACTAGCAATATAAAAAAACAAAAAGCAGTTATAAAGTACGCAATGCCCTTGCTGATTTTCTTGTTTCAAAAACTATATATACTTGCGGGCAATTCAGTCACAAATGATGAGTGATCAGGGTAAGAGACAGGGACCCAACAGACAGTACCTGAGAAGAAAAAATATATTGTTAGAATCAGTTTTTTATTTTAGATGATAGCTAAAATACCATATTATACAAGTAAATTTTGGCATAATATTATACCAGGTGCTTTTAAAAAAATCGTGCCCTGGTAAATGTTAGTTTAGGTAGGGCTTTAGGCAGTTGGAAATTTTTAGATATACTATACCATTATGAATACACACACATACACATACACAAACACACACACACACACATATATATATATATATATATATATATATATAAATATATAAATATATATATAAATATATATATATATATATATACATACATATATATATATACATACATATATATATATACAGTATATATATATATATATATATATATATATATATATATATATTTACATATACAGTATATCAAATAAAGCTACAAATACCTCTTAAGATAAGCTCTGCACTTCTGGATCTGAAAACCAAAAGGACATTCATCTTATGATAACAACATTTGGCTAGTCAAGATTCGAACCTTTGCCGAGTCGATGTAGCCTAAGTAATTCG
>NC_090746.1:80237157-80264657 GCF_036898095.1 Palaemon carinicauda
ATATATATATATATATATATATATATATATACAGTATATATATATATATATATATATATATATATATATATATATATATATATACACAGTATATATATATATATATATATATATATATATATATATATATATATATAAGAATCTTTATACTGTGATATGATTCGTCTCTTACTTTATCTTTCTGCCAATGTCGATGACCTAAATTTAATAATTCATTACCTTTATACATTATATCAAAATACGTATACCAACAATCAAATTAGATGCAGGAAAAAATATAAGTAATTCCATAATAAAAGACTGGGATGAAAGAGTACAAAAGGGATTGAATATTTAATATACTAAATACTAGTAAACTAATATAATTTATGAGCCGGTTCCTATTTTATTTGTAACATACGCGTAAATACTATTATTATTTTATACCAACTGTGATACATCAATAATAAGGAAATATTACAATGAAAATTATTTACAGAAATATAATTTTGCGAAAACTAAGTCGCAAGAGGCATTTCAAGAAAGGTAACGAGTCGGTTTTCCACTAGAATATAGAGAGAAGCAAATGAAGATAAAAAGAGAATTCAGTTTCAGGCGTCGATGTTCCCTTAAACAATTGGATTTCCTCAATATAGATCTTAGCAGGGTGATTTTCACGAGATCTTACTATGTCTTACAACTTTATAGGCAATCCCTAAGTTTAATGGTAGTAGTAATTCATGCAAATGGCATGAACACCAGGCTTGGTACCCTACTCAAGCTTAAACGAATTTTGAAATTTTATCTCCTAAAACGCGGAGTTAGTATCAGTTCATATTGAATTAGCATCTAGTTAGCATCTGATTCTCAACAATAGAGTAGTAAAACTGAACATGAGGGATAATTTCCATGTTTTATAGCACCATCTGGTATCGTAAGAGACCCTAGACCTAACTTGAAGACATTTTTGTTGTTGCACAAGATATTCTGACTGGGTAATAGTAAGAGATATCAAATTCCAAAGGCCATAATCCTTTCTCATATCAATAATCTTTGTGAAAAAGCAAAAGCCTTTTAAATTCTCTAAAAGTCTTAAAAGCTTCAAGTGCTTTACATTTGGAAACTGCATGGCAGTATTCTTGCCGTTGATTTTCGTCCTACTCTAGGAAGCATGATTTTCAAGTTACATCCAAAGTAATAAATTTCCATCAAAATCCTGTAAAATATTTTGAGCTATTACCTGATCCTTTTTTTTCAAACACACTTTATCAGACAAAATTAATGATCATAGCAGATTTTTTATTTTATCTCTAGATACAAACCATAGCTTTTTGTAACCTTCAACACTTTACAAAGCTTGGGCAGCTGTGGGTATCAACCTGTTATAGCATACGCAAGCTTACCCTTTGATTTAATTTGATTTGATGGCTGCTTTTCCGGTCCCATACAGCAGGGGAACCCCACTCTCTACATGACCTCCACTGTCGTTTTACCTTGTTCGTTCACAGTATTTATCTTTTCAAGTCACATGTTATTCATTTACTGTTAAATCGTCACTGTCAAAAGACTCATGAAATAAGAAAGTCTTCAGTTTCCTCTTGAAAGCCTTAATGTCTTCAATCATTCGAATGTTTCGTGGGAGCTTATTACATAGTCTCGGGGCCGCATATTTAAAGGCTCTGGAGCCCAAAGTGGACATAACCAGCAAACCAAACATAAGCATTTCATATTTTGTATTAATCTTTCATCCTGATTTTATTCCTTTATTAATATGAGCTCTATCAGGCATTCCTTCATCATCAACGACATTGAATCTATTTAAGATGTTCATTTTTCCTTTACTTCTATCCATTACGAGAGAATAGTTTCCCAAACTACAATTCCCTCGTACATCGAATGGAAATCAACACAGGAGAATATTATTACCATAATATTATCATTACAATAAAAGCTTTTTTTACTGAAAAGTGACATACTGTTTCCTTTTTCACGAAAAAAAATTCTAATGACCAATCATAACAGGAGGCTAACTTAATCCACATATCAATAGAAACTAATATTCAATGCTTTCTCCACAAAAGTCACTTACAATTTAATTTTCTTTTAATCCTAATTCAGTGCTGGTACTAAGAAAAAACACAGTTCAGTCTTTTACAAATAGCTGCTTAAATATTAACGGAATATTTTTTTTTATTCGAGTATATTTGTATTTTCTTTTATATTAAGGTATGTACTTATGTATAAAATCATTATGCTGTTTATATGTACCCAACCAAAAAGTCCCAAATATCTTCCAGCTACTGAATAACATTATTCAAATGATTTAATCACTTTCTCTCGGAATTCTCAACATAGAACTTTGATATACTGACAAGAAACTGATCACCATCAACCGACAGTCTTACTAAATAAGTCTAAACTGAAAATTCATCAAGAAAAGAATATGGAAATAAAAGGTATAGTAACAAATAAATAAAGACTTTTTTTAGCCAAGTAATAATTAATAGAGAGAGAGAGAGAGAGAGAGAGAGAGAGAGAGAGAGAGAGAGAGAGAGAGAGAGAGAGAGAGAGAGAGAGTATACCTATTAGTAGAGACAGAATTAATAAAACTGAAGGGAATGAGACCTAAAACTTTTGCAATTACTCTTTCAGAAATAATGAGAAAAAAACCACAGCTAATGAGAAAAAAAAGTTAATAAGAAAACTTCAAATACTACAGAGAAATAGAGAGATGACTTCAAAAGATTTTGTACAACCACCTTTTTTCAATAAATGGGTACTATAAATAAATGCACAAGATAAGGATTTTTAAAGTCAAAT
This sequence comes from Palaemon carinicauda, assembly GCF_036898095.1. Classification (NCBI taxonomy): domain Eukaryota; kingdom Metazoa; phylum Arthropoda; class Malacostraca; order Decapoda; family Palaemonidae; genus Palaemon; species Palaemon carinicauda. Next base: position 80,239,957 of record NC_090746.1, read on the forward strand.
AGTCTTTTATCAAGGATAGTTTTGCACATATTTTATAACACACTAACTTATAGATCTATAAAGAAACATTTTTAATTATTCATAATTACTGAAAGTCGTAGGTGCTGGAACGTATGCCAGATCTCCAGGTTACTGCATGATTCTCTGTTCACTCAATCCATAACAGAGAACAATGAACTGATAAAATGACTTGCTTAAAATCTACGTATACTTGGCTTGTAAGTTCACTATGATATTCTTACTGTTTGAACAGGGCAAAGTACCATAAACGGCAACCAGGTGACAAAAATATTTCTCATAAAAATGACACAAATCTTTCTTGTGAATAGCCAGTGCGAAATTGAATCTGACACGTTTTGTGTTAAGTTCTTGAAATGACTTCTTCATCTCAAGTTACCCTTAAAAAACTTTCAACTTTTTACTACAACAATAAAATTTAGGAAGTCTACTTATTCCAGAAAATTCCGACCAGGAAAGACGATACCCAAGCAAATTTAGGACTTGAGTGTAAGAACGCTTAACTTTCCCCATTAAATGACTTGGCTAACTTTGTGTTTTACATCTCTTGGGTTTCCCAGATCCGAAAAAACGCAGTAATTGTATTACATTATAACTAACGATGGGCAAAATAACAATTAAGAACAATGAACTATTGAGGAAGACCATTACACACAAGTTCGTTACTGATGGAACGTGATCATCGCAATGTGAGAATGAACTATTAAGAAGCAATAGAATGATACTAAGTAATCACTTGGAAGATTACAGTAAACTATTACTAGTAATTACTCCATTCTCCTTTAAACAAATAAACATTCAAGTAGCTTCGGAGCCATATAAAAATCAGAAGTATTGCTACAAATGGAATGAATTTCAGATTGAATATTTGGTGTTGAAGCTCGAAAATGTCTTATTTATGATGCTCCTCACCATGCGGACCATTAGTAATATTTTCTGAATGTAGAGTAATTACGGAAAATTTGATATATCTTAGATGCAGGTGTTCCCCGAGACCCATATACTGAGACAAAAGTCCACGTACGTATAAGTATTTATCAGTATTGACCCAGAAACAAAAAAACTTAAGGCTATTTTCTAACAAAGATTAATGTTTAGCTTCTAAGGTCTGAGGGACAGCGAGAGGACGACCGAATCGAAAATGGATCGATGTAATTAAGAAGACCTCAGAGATAAACAATTGTTAGAGGACGATGTGTTTGACAAAGCTATGTGGATGAAAGCTGTCAGAAACATCGACCCCACGTAGAAGTGGATCATTATCCTTATTCTGGTAAATCTCCACCCCTTTAATAATAACCCACTTCTATGTGGAATCAATGAAAAGATGTAGACAGAGAAGAAAAACATAACAGATGACCTCCAAGATTTCGAACTTGCCAAGACGCTCAACATTAGATCGAAAAACCTTATTATTCTTAAACTGTAGCAGTCTTTAGCCATTTAAGCCCCTGACTGGGGAGTCAAACTATAAGAACTCTGCTTGAGATAACTTACAATGTTGTACGAAATCTACATTATGAGCAGGTGATCTACAAAGAACTGCCTTACATTTGTTCAGCAGAAGGCTTAGGAATAATTATACCTTTGAAACCCCACCCTAGGAATCGGAAGAAGTAATAAACCCGTTTTAGGAAATAAAGATAAAAATAGATAGGGAAACATTAAGGCCAAAATAAGGAGAGAACAGTAAATTCGAAAATCATTTGGAAAAAGGTTTGAAGAAAGTGATCGATTCAAATAAATAACGATACGAAAAACCTCAATAGTCAATATTCAGATTACCTATTTTTCTTTTGTATCATAAGTTGAGAGAGATATTCGATTGAACAGCTCAACCTATAACGATCTGTACTACCTACCTAAAGCTATCGAGATTTTTCAGTCTTCTAAAAGCAAAATGTTTTTCCTATAATCTGCAATAGATCCAGAAAACTCAGATTAAATATTCCTTTTATATAACACAATACTAGATGACACCCCCTTCAAACAGCTCACCAATTATTCAGTAGAATATAAACAGATTTCTGTGGAGAATTCTTCCTTGTAACTAAAAGTAAGCAAATGTTATCTTACAAACAAATAAATAAATAAATAAATAAATAAAAAAGAACTGAGGAGGGTAAGCAAGCCTAAATCTCAGAATAATATAATAATAAGTTTATTATTATATAAACTCTTCAAATTATGAGATATACAACTTATCATCATCCTCATTATTATTATTATTATTATTATTATTATTATTATTATTATTATTATTATTATTATTATTACAAGCCAAGCTATAACCCTTAGCTTCGGGCTAAGAGGCTTGCTTATTCACTGGTTAATAACACTGCCTCGTAAAATCTGCAAATGGATACATATGTAAATGAAATACCTATCTATGAAGGTAATCTAGTAAATACGTAGATAACCGAAATAGAGGAACCTAATATGAACGATGTTATCCAGCACTGTCTTGCGTCATTTCCCTTCGCTCCATAATAACTGATATCATATAATCCGCTTGCCTGCCTCGGCTGGTAAATCGTTTCGGGGATCAATATCCGGTCAACTGGGAGTTCTGCTTGAGCGAATTCCGCTTCATCATCCATTTCAGAAATTAATCATTCTCCCAAATACTTCAATAAATACAGGTAATAGTTACACTTCAATGGCTGGAAGTCACAATGAACTGCATTTGATGTGAATGCTCGTTTAATATCAACATCGGCGGACATTTTTCAATAGTAAAACTTGTTTAAACTTCCACTAAATATACAGGAAAAACATTCAAAGAATAAAGAAAATTAATCAATCAAACATCAACGTCCAAATAAACGAATAGACAAAAGTATTGCCCTTTCAAAATGAAGTGTGTGTACACAAACACACACACACACACACACACACACACACACACATATATATATATATATATATATATATATATATATATATATATATAATATATATATATATATATATATATATATATATATATATATAAAGTATATATGTGTGTATGTATGCATATATATGTCAATATATACGCACATATACGGTGTAGGCTATATTTATACAAACACACAAACATATAAATTATATTTATATATATATATATATATATATATATATATATATATATATATATATATATATATATAAGTGTGTGTGTGCTCATATGTAAGCTATATATGTTTTTGTAAATAAGTACGTAACTGAGCATGTGCATTTCCTTTATAATCTATAGTAACTATCACAAAACATATGAAGAGTGGAAATTCGGGAATCAGCTGAGTTACTTCTTGTTAATAGACGGCAATTCTTTTTCAATCAGTGTCAGATTTCAGACTAATAAATTTTTCATGGATTGGAGTACTTTATTCATACTCTACTGCAATACACTAGTAAGATGTTTTATTGGATATATTTCATATCAGTTTTGATCTGAAATGGAACCATTAAATATCAGGAAATAATTATAACCAATAATAAGAGGATGATTAAATAATATTGATGTTTTCTGTAAAGAATGTAAATGATGCGTATTTTCCTGTTATATAAGAAGTTCATGGTACAACCAGCTGAAGTTTAATATGAAATCCAAACGTCAAGGAAAATAATGGTGTCCAATAACGAAAAGTGAGAGGTAATGAAGGATAGAAAAATATCAAGATGATAGATAGACAGATAGATAGATAGAGATAGATAATAATAGGTCTTTATCGTTCAAAAGGAGGAACAATGAGTAAAATTAGTATTTACCGAGAAAGAAAAGTATGATGAGCGTAACCTAAATGAAAAAATAGCAAAAATCCAAAATAAAATGGAAAAGTCATTTCTTGGGTAAAATGTTTTGGCAGATTCATCGAGGAAAATAATGAATCATGGCAATGAAAAGAAGAAAAGGAGAAAGTATTAGATTCTAAATCAGCTGTTCACTTTAGGCCAATTTGGAAATAAACATTGAATAAACTTAGATTTATCTATATTGAAAAAAATATTTGAAGATGGAAAATAAAAACAGATAATATAAATATTCTAAGCTATGACATACATTTAATAACTTATTTGAATTACAGCCTTTCACTTGCATTTTCACGAGCAATCCCATTAAAAATGGGCGGATAGTAAAGGATTTTAAAAAAGACCCGTAGAAAACATTGGCAAAATGGGTAGAATATTCGTAAAGTATATATAAAAATAGCTAAATAGTAGAAGGTGCACGCAAATAATATAAAAATAAATTCCTAAATAAACTAGGTTGGCGGAGGTAAATCATATGCCATAGGCATAGGTGTAAAAAGTAAGGTACCCCCCCCCAATTTATTTTAGTATAAATGGAGCCAAAAAAGTTAAAAGGATTTAAAGAGGTATGCAAATGATCCCCAGTACACGTTTACCGCAAGATACGTTCGTGGTTTTGTAAATCGGAGTTAGTTATGTCTAATGGCATAACCTGTAAAAGGTACCCTTCCTGGTATAGGCTATACGAATTTCCATTAAGCAAAAATATGTGTGAATCATTGGTTGGAACTAAAAGAAGATGGCATAATGAATTGATGCCAAAAATCTTAGATTATATACATATAGAAGAGAGCTAAGAAGTACCTAAAGGTTTTAATTAGACTACTCATACGGCTATTCTTAAACATTCTGATCCTAGCAGTTACTAAGAAACATAACGATTTCCTCGTATAAATAACATAACTAACACCCATCACTTTTATTGCATGTAATGAAAGAGATGTTTAATAAACCGACTATTACCAGTATATCTCGATCGTTCAAACTGATATATAAAGCCATCAAACAAGTGTTTCATTTCACATAAGTCTGAAGCGCAAACAGAGCACTGAAAAATATTCCCTAATTAGTATGGAAACAACAACTACTATTAATAAACTATCAGTACGAAATTTAAAATCATAAAAAACAAAATGCGAAATACAGAAAAAATAACATGCCTAAGCAAATACATTTGAACTTTGCTAATGCTCAAATACTCTGGAATTTAGCTTGAAAAATATTTGATTAGATTTGGCTTGGTTTTATTTTGCAAATGTTTGCAGAGGGAGTCCAGGAATGTGAATTGCAAAACGTTAAAAAATGTTATGTGCAGAGTGGTGGCGCTAAATGAAAAACTTACAGAAAACCTGCATTTTTCTGGTGGACGTAAAAAACAAACAAGACTGCAGACGCCAATGCAAATCCCCCTGGCAAATACACCGACACTTCATTGCTTTTACTATACTATTTATTTTTTCTTCTTGTAACGTGTAAATCATATATATACATATACACATACATATATACTCGTGTGTGTGTATATACATATATATATATATATATATATATATATATATATATATATATATATATATATATGCATGCATATGTGTGTCTGCGTGTGTATGGATGTGTACATAAAGACATGCATGCATATATATATATATATATATATATATATATATTTATATATATATACACATTATACACATACATATATATATATATATATATATATATATATATATATATATACATATATATATATATACATATATATATATATATATATATATATATATATCTATTTATATACATATATATATATATATATATATATATATATATATATATATATATGTGCATGTCTTTCTGTACACATCCATACACACACAAGCATACATACATATATATACATATACATGGACGTGTGCATGCAAGTGAAAAAGGCGAACCAAAATATTGTTGAATCGATGAAGAAAAGGATGGAATCCAAAATAGAAAGAAAAGGCAAAGAGGAGATTCCTTGGCGTCTGAAGTCAAAGCTGACTCCAGCCTTTTAAGAAGAGGATATTTTCGGGACGAACACTTGCCTTTAGAGTGTCTGGAAGAGATGGAGTAGTAAGCACTTTGTGAGTTCTCAAGAGGAACGTCTGAGATGGTTTATAAAGGAGAGATACAGAGACAACCTCCTACGAGGCGAAGGAGAACACAAAGTAGAACGAGGATTATAATAGTTGTTCACTGCGATGTCTCTAATCTGAATAATGAAAACGAAAAAAAAAAAATATTACCGTTATAAATGAGAACAACAAACCATAACGATTTATAGATTCAGCATCAACAGAAATGGCTTATATAATTTTTTTTTTCAATATCGATAGATGGATTACCTTAATCAGGGCTTTAACTTAAGCTCCCGGAACAATGGCATATTAACGGAGGATAATTATAATACTTGTTAAACAAGTATATCTCATTAAAAAATACTTTAATAATAAGGGGAAAATGATAACGGAAGATCGTCACTTAACATCGTATTATCTCTCCACTACCCGCCATTGTCTCTTTACTGACAAGCATTTAATCATGTACATGGATGTTAGGTGTTTATAATGGGTCGCAACTGGTCTGAAGAGGTGCCAGTAACCTCATCCCTGAGTATTAACCTGAAATCAAAAGCGTCAAGAGTGATATCTTCAAGAGAGAGAGAGAGAGAGAGAGAGAGAGAGAGAGAGAGAGAGAGAGAGAGAGAGAGAGAGAGAGAGAGAGAGAGAGAGAATTTATATGTATATATATACTGTGTATATATATACATATATATATATATATATATACTGTGTATATATATACATATATATATATATATATATATATATATATATATATATATTGTATATATATATATATATATATATATATTGTATATACATATATATATATATATATATATATATATATATTGTATATATATATATATATATATATATATATTTATATATGTATATATATATATACTGTATGTATATATATATATATATATATATATATATATATATATACATATAAATATATATATAGATAGATAGATAGATAGATAGATAGATAGATATACACTCACTTTTGATTAAATATCGTGAACCTTTATTACACATACCTTAATTGAACATTTTACACATGTATGTTTATATCCAGTATATACGTGCCTTCTCTCTGAACACTGAATCTTACACAGACTCTCTATGAGAAACAGTCACTTAGGGTTAGAATTCAAAACCTACCACTAGAGACGTAATTTACAGTTGAGATACGAGGATAGAGGATACGGACCGGAGGAAACGCCGTACAACGACATCAAGTCCTTCCATCCCCAGGAGAGAAGGAGAGACGGAAGATTCTGATAAATGTCAGGTCTATTTTCTTCATTCCATGCAAAAGCAGCGAAATGAGAAGATATTGTGGAACCAGTGTCTGTCTTACATTGAGAGAGAGAGAGAGAGAGAGAGAGAGAGAGAGAGAGAGAGAGAGAGAGAGAGAGAAATTCTGAATATCAGTTTCATATTTTCCATTCATTAGAAAGAGAAAAAAGACCCATCTTGAGAGAGAGAGAGAGAGAGAGAGAGAGAGAGAGAGAGAGAGAGAGAGAGAGAGAGAGAGAGAGAGAGAGAAAGCATAATAAATTCTGATTATCTTCATTTTTATACTTTCCATTCCATAGAAAGAGAAACGACCCATCATTAGAGAGAGAGAGAGAGAGAGAGAGAGAGAGAGAGAGAGAGAGAGAGAGAGAGAGAGAGAGAGAGAGCATAATAAATTCTGATGATTTTCAGTTTTATACTTTCCATTCCATAGAAAGAGAAACGACCCATCATTATCGATAGAGAGAGAGAGAGAGAGAGAGAGAGAGAGAGAGAGAGAGAGAGAGAGAGAGAGAGAGAGAGAGAGAGAGGATAATAAATTATGATTACCTTAATTTTTATACCTTCCATTCCATAGAAAGAGAAACGACTTATCATTATCGAGAGAGAGAGAGAGAGAGAGAGAGAGAGAGGAGAGAGAGAGAGAGAGAGAGAGAGAGAGAGAGCGGATAATAAATTATGATTACCTTAATTTTTATACCTTCCATTCCATAGAAAGAGAAACGACCCATCATTATCGAGAGAGAGAGAGAGAGAGAGAGAGAGAGAGAGAGAGAGAGAGAGAGAGAGAGAGAGAGAGAGAGAGAGAGAGAGAGAGAGAGAGAGAGCATAATAAATTCTGATTATCTTAATTTTTATATTTTCCATTCCACAGATACAGAGAAAATCCCCGTCATAGTTGAGCTGTTGTCGCCTTTTACTTTCCAAAGTCGTTTATGTTGAATGCTTGGGCCACATTCTTCAACGAAAGCCCCTCCCGTCCAAAGCCCAGAGAGATGGAGATGAATTCTTCGGCCAGAGTAAAGGGAGACAAATTCCTCAGTGATGGAGATAAGTTTTGGAGGTAAGGATGCTGAGAGTGAGAGCTCCTCCTGACATTGACTGATAGCATTTTAGTCCCATGGCGAATTCCACCCTCCTTACACACACACTCTCTCTCTCTCTCTCTCTCTCTCTCTCTCTCTCTCTCTCTCTCTCTCTCTCTCTCTCTCTCTCTCTCTCGCACGTTTAAATTATGAATATAAATAATACGCATTTTAGACCACCTAAATTATAAAAATTCAAACTTTTTAAAGGATAATTAATTCCTCTTTCTCACTCGCACTCTAAAGTATAAATCATACGCATTTTAGGCCATCTAAATCATATAAATTCTAACTTTTGTAAAGGATAATTAATTTCTAAGTAAGAAAGTGAATTAAGTTAAAACAGCATTTCTTTGTACCTTATTTAATCTTACGGAAATATTACATTACTGATATACTAAACCTTTTGGTAAACTGAACATTATGATTAAAACAGATATCTGTGCAACTGCATAATAGCAATGTTATATATTCTGCAGGATTAACTAATGATTTATGATAGTAGGTATAATTCCACATCCTTTGTAGATGTGCATCATTGATAAACCTATAAGCAGTCTTAAACAGCAATGCGGATTCAACTATGAAATCCCAATGACTATGTTCTAAACAAGAAACGAATGTAATTTAAAAATATTTCTGAAACGACCAGTAATTAGAAAGGCGTGGAAAACTTATGTTAACATGGTACACAGAGTCTGAAAGTTGTGTTTACATGAAGAAAAGCACCTGCTTATGAAGTGTAAGACATATTTTCATGTACTTCTGATGTCTAGAATTAATAATGTGAAAAGAATGAATTACAGGAATAAGATTCATAAGATCCATTCAACTGGCGGCGGAAGTTCCTTCAGAAATACTTTCACATTCGATTATAAAACCCCGACTCTATAATCAAAAGCGAAATCATAACGCATAATTTCTCTCCAAGCAAAATATGCAGTATCAGTTATTGTACAAAAAAAATAAAAATTTCAAATAACATTGTCTCAAAACCCTGACGAAACTAGTAGATAAAGCTTTTTAATTCTGTCCTACGGACCTTGAAATATAATACTGAAACGAATGGTGTATATGTACTCTAATCGGAGAGGAAGAGAAGGATAAATAGCTACAATATTACCATCCCCGCATACGCAAAGACACATTATTATTATTAATTACTAGCCAAGCTATAACCATAGTTGGAAAAGCAAGATGCTATAAGTACAAGGGCTCCAACAGTGAAAAAATAGCCCAGTGAGGAAAGGAAATAAGGAAATAAATGAGGAGAACAAATTAACCATAAATCATTCTGAAAACAGTAACAACGTCAAAACAGATGTCATATATAAACTATAAAAAGACTTGTGTTAGGCTGTTCAACATAAAAACATATGCTGCAACTTAAAACCTTTGAAGTTCTACCGATTCAACTACCCGATTAGGAAGATCGTTCCACAACTTGGTCACAGCTGGAATAAAACTTCTAGAATACTGTGTAGTATTGAGCCTCATGATGGAGAAGGCCTGGCTATTAGAATTAACTGCCTGCCTAGTGTTACGAACAGGATGGAATTGTCCAACCTCTATTCCACGGGATGAAGAAGAGCAAGTGCATAATTGGCAAGTCAAATAGATCGATCTGTTTTCCTTGTATATAAACGACCTAATGCAAAAGTCTTACTCAGAGTGACATAAAACTTCTTTCAGGTTCTTGAAGTTCATTAATACCTTTCTCGGCTATTGAAAGGTCAAGTCGGGCGAGAAATATCGACCAACCAGGCCGTGCAACGCGGACCCTAACATGCTGTAAGATTAATGCATTCTATAAAACATGTTTTTTTGTTCTCAACAGTTTTCCTTTACAGATTTAAATAAAAATAAAATTAACTCGTTTCTTGGTTTTATATTGCCAAAATAAAATCAAAGAATTAAGATTTCCTCAAATGCCATAGCATCGTTGAACTAAACGTTCCATGGGTACTTAATAGTTAGTTAATTGTGATACATCTATTATCCAAAAAGTAATGGCTAAGGTCCTTCTTTGGCAACATAATTTCTATGGTCTTAAATTGGCGGCCATATGATGACAATGATTGACCACCAGTCAAACGAAATTATTCCCTGCAGGAAAATAAAACATTTTATACTAACGAGATAAGAATGGTCGTTATCTTTATTAAATTTCCAGTAACCTTTCAGTTACCAATTTTGAAATATTTCTCTCTTCTGTGGTTAGGGGAAAATAAAAGCGATCTTTATAACAGCCAAATCTTTTGTAGACGAAGGGCATGAACATACAATTATTATAGTGTTGCAGTAAATACAATCCATTTGAATCTTGACATTGGTTTTGAATACGGCAATAAAGAAAAAAAATATTAAGGAAAACTATGCAAACACACAAAAAAGACAGAAGGAAGAGGGGGAATCCTCAGGACGACAAAACAAAATTAAAACATGCAAATCAAGAATCAGTTAGAATAGATGTTCACTTTAAAATTCTACCGCAGAAATACATCTAGCTATACTATTCCTTCTAAAATAATAAGTGATTATTATCTACGTAAAGTCACTGACACTATTCTTCAGTGGAATCACATTACAAAACAGAGACATATTGATAAAGAAGTTTCATGATTAATCTAGTCCATGGTAGCAAAAAAAAAAAAAAAAAATTAAACACTGCTTTCCAAGTCAGAATTCGAATCAAATAAACGAAAATTCTAATAAGTATGGAAACCATACTACACTGCTGCACTTATTCATAACGTTAGTAACATTATATAACATAGGCATATCCAAATTCATACATTTAAAACGCTAAAAAATATTTAGCAGAGGTAATTATTATCAACACAGAAATATGATGAGAATCCAAAAATAAAGTATGGCGTAACTTACTCTGAGCTGATAAAACCTAGTACACTATTATTAACTGAAATCCAATCAATTCCAGGATCTCAGTAAACAAAGAAGATTGAAAAAAAAAAATCATAACATTTTCAGAAAATCCAATATTCCGTATTGACTGAACTGCTGTGTATTTTCTAATAAAAAGAAATTCCATCATGTTTAGCTATACAAACATTTTTTCTAGAAGATTTGAGCTTTGGATCTCTACATATCAAGGCTTCCATGACAATTAGGTCAATAGCTAAACAAAAACTGATTCATATCTACGAGTAACTCCATAAAACAAACCCTCTAGATCACAGTTAGTATCGTTCATCTACCAAAGAAATATACTGTACAACCATTAAAATGGAACATCAATCAAAAAGTCAAATTTAAAAGAGGAAAACCTGTCAATAATATATATATATATATATATATATATATATATATATATATATATATATATATATATACTGTATATATATTTTATATATATATATACATACATATATATGTATATATAATAGATATATATGTATAAATATATATATATATATACATACATACATATATATGTATATATAATATTCATTTATATATATGTGTGTATAAATATATATATATATATATATATATATATATATATATATATATATATATATTTATACACACACATATATATAAATATTATATATATATATATATATATATATATATATATATATATATATATATATATGGGTGTGTGTGCGTGTATACATCTTCAGATATATTTTCCGTATAAAGGAGTAACCGCGGAACTCGGTTCCCAGAAAGTCTTGTGGGCAGAGTCTGCTTACACCATGTCAGTATCTAAGCTAGTTGCAAACTGTTAGAGACCTAATCACTGCCAGATTCAACAGAGAACTGATGAAATCTTCACAGATAGTACCTATAGCATTTTTGGTTCTCCGGGAATAAGAGCTCGAGAATAGTTCGTTCGTTCGTTTTAGATTGCCCTACCTTACGTAAACAACGTTTTGACGGAATTTTTTTTTTTTACCCACTGAATATCTAGACAAAAATGAGGCAGTGTCTGTTGGGGAGCTCGGCGTTTTACTGCTTATATTTTCGAGTAGGTACAGTATATATTTAGGGAAGCACGCGCACCCATTATTTATAATTTTAAGTGTGGATGTGGAAGGGACTGCGGTTTTCATCTCAGGGGAGGCAATCGTGGTTAGGAAGGCCTACTTAATAATGATATATTTGTGTATATACACACACACACATATCTATATATATATATATAGAGAGAGAGAGAGAGAGAGAGAGAGAGAGAGAGAGAGAGAGAGAGAGAGAGAGAGAGAGTTCTTGCTTGAAGGTGTACTATTCTATCTAATTTCTCTTCTTGTTTTGTTAACGGTTTTATAGTTCATATAGGAAATATTTTAATGTCGTTACTGTTCATAAAATATTTTATTTTCCTTGTTTCCTTTCCTCACTGGTCTATTTTCCCTGTTGGGGCCACTAGGCTTATAGTATCCTGCTCTTCCAACTAGGGTGGTAGCTTAGCAAGTAATAATAATAATAACAATAATATATATGTGTGTTTGTGAGTGCTATTTACAATGTGGTATGGTGGAAAATAGAATAGTATTGCTTATGTTTCAAAGAAAAAAATGACAAAAACTCTGACGAAACACACACCTAACTTGAAACATGACTATAGGACAGAATAAAGAATTAAAAGAAATACAGGAATGTAAGTGGAGCAAGCATTCTAGGCGGTCCTAAAAGAAATGTTCCCGAAACCATTATAAAGCTTTTAAGAGTTAAGGACAGGTCCCATTACCTCCCAAATAAGTACCATCATAAAAACCCTTTAACAACAAAATTTCGTTGAAGAGTACGATAAAACATCCTATGGGTTTAATGATTGTATATATTCTTAAGATCAAGTTAATATAAAAAATGCAACTATCTTCCGCAACACAAACGCACACTAATATTACAAATAAAAGTTTTCAATCAGGTGTCATTAATTTCCATTTACATAATATATGAAGTAAACTTTGCGGTTTAACCTACAGTATACTACAATTACTGGCGTGCCTTGATTATCTTATGTCCAGTATTGGTATTTACAGACCTGTTATTCTTTAAGAGGCTTAGTTGTGAATATAAGATGGGAATATAAGCAAAAAAGATGGAAACTATTGATATGGATTTTTAGTAAGGTAAATGTGTAGAAAAAAGAATTGAAAGTGTGCTAAATGCAAAGATATGTAGAAGAGGAAAGCGTCACTCATCCCAGCATTGACCACAACCGACGTTGCTCAACTTTACTGGTTGAACGGTAAGTGGATCCACTGTACAAATACGCTTCATAAACAAGTTGGATTACACCGCATTTGTGTGATATATGAAATGAAATATAACAAAGACTAACAGTCTGTACAAATTAATAAAATTTCAAGAGCTGAAAAATAATTGGCTCAGTATATCACTAATCGGCTTTAAAACGCCATTATCTGATTTGGTGACCTCAAAATTGACTGATGAAAAATTCGAGGGTGGAGGGTGGGTCACAGAGGATAATAATGCTCCCCTTAAATCCGATAATTATCGGATGTGAAGAAACGAACCAAAAAATATCGAGAGGTCTCTAAAGTCGATAAAATGTGCTAATTAGTAAGAGGGTTTTACAATGAAACCGAAGCCTGATCATCATAATGGAAGATGACTTCATTTTCCCTATACAGCATTTTTCTATATCAAAATATCACGTCCATCAGATTCTCATACGCCACGCCACCGCCCCCCCCCCCCCCTTCTCGTTCCATAATGAGCTTATGAGACTGAAAAAGCACCGAATATTTCATCCTCTGAAGAGGGATGAGATATCGAACTATGGTATAGGAAAAGAGGAAAATAATGGATTGAGAGAGTGATGGGATAAAGGGTCATCATTATACCCTTTATAGTACACTGCATTACAAAAGGAAAGAAAATCCAAAAGAAATAGAAAATACCTTATCGTCTTGAAGTAGGTTTCAAAAGGTGCAAAACAACATCGATTGCTTTCTTTTTAACTCTTTATAACTCATTATAACACCCCTCACTACCCCTGTTTAGGAATTATTTTGCTCCCCCCCCCCCCCTTTTTTTTTTTGCCGAGCAATATATTCAGATTATACCTTCATTTATCTAATCATTATCGGTTTTTGTCAACCCAACTACAGTATCAAACTATTTTAGGATCTTATATTCTATGCCTTGGTTAATAGATTCCTAACCTTATTCAGCCATCATTGGTGACTTTGAAAAATCCAATAAACATTAAGCAAAACTTCAAAATTACCCATCTTACAGCATTTCATTCCTCCTATTTACTGCCACACCAAATACGCAATATTCTAGTGATATTCGTCTACCAAAGAAATGTACTGTATAACCAATAAAATAGAACACAAATAAAAAAATCTATATCATTTACATAAGGTAGACCTTGGCCTTAAGTCTAGTAAAAGAGAGAAATAAAGTTACAGGAGCAAAATGAATGTGGCTAAAAGTGAAGAAAATCGCTGACTTATTAAAACTGGAAGGTTGGAATAATCAGGAACAAAAATAATAAAAGAGTTACACAGCATGGAGACAGTCACTCCGTGAGTCACCAAACCAGGTAGCCCACTTGAAGAATCTGTGAAACTCCTTTGGAAAGTCTACTGTGCAAACTAGCAACATTGCATGCGTTACCAGTAAGTTAAATACTCTTTATACAGGACAAATTGCCAAGACATTTATGTAAAAGAAAAACCATTATACTTAAAAGAGATCAACTTTTTAATCAATCCACACAGCCCAAATTTTGAATTACACCTCACGTTGCCTTGTATTAGTGTATCAGCAAAAGTATTGTGACCAGGAAGAGAAAATGCAAATGGAAACAAATAAATATTCGCTGTTTGAATTACGAGACAATTTGTTATTTGCTTCTAAACAGACATTAAAGTTCTTTTTTTCGTTTTGTTTTCGGTAGAAAAGATTTGGAATTGCTTAAATTGTATGTATCTTAGAAGAAGGCTAGTGACACGCAAACAAACACACGTTTTCTATTTCATCCCATTTGTTAGTAGCAATCACTCAAAAGAGAGAGAGAGAGAGAGAGAGAGAGAGAGAGAGAGAGAGAGAGAGAGAGAGATAAGATATGGCGAGTACCATCGCATAAATATCAATTATCGCATGCTTACAAGATTACACGAATACGTAGTTGTATATCACCTTTGTTGCAACATCGCCTTTAAGTGTGAAATAAATCAACCGATGTTCCCTTTCGCTTTTCGTTCAGGAGTTTAGGGACAGTGAGGGAAGCCGCCTGGTCGGGAGGGATTAGGAATAACGGATAAAGAAACCTATAGTGCTAGATTTTTCACAACACGTTTCCACATGTGTATAGGCATATGACTACAAGGAGTAACCTGGTAGTAATCAACAAAAACAGGCAGGAGCAATACAAAAACATTTTCACCACGTTCCATTTATTCTATTTCCCAAACTATGCATATAATGGTACACACGGCCATAAACACACACAGACACACATACACACACACACACACACACATATATATATATATATATATATATATATATATATACACACACACATATATATATATATATATATATCTATATATATATATATATGTGTGTGTGTGTGTGAGATATATATATATATATATATATATATATATATATATATATGTGATATATATATATATGTATATATATATGTGTGTGTGTGTGTAAATATACATTTATGAAATATATATGTATTTATATATTTATAATGTAAATAGATGCATATATACTGTATAATGTATATATAAGAATATACACATATGAAATGTATGTGTACGTGTGTCTGTGTAAAAAAAAAAAGAAGAATGAATAGTCTGGACAACATATCTGATGTTTATTAAGCCCGACGTTTTGGGACTCATCCCATTCTCAAGGCTAAAAAACAAATATAAATCTTTATAAGCAAAACTCCGTAAAATCATAGTTCAATACGAAATACAAAGATAGTTCAAAATTAAAATTATATACGCATAGAAATGTAGAAACAATAAATAAAATGACATTAAAAAAGTATCTTGAAATTAGATATTTTTTTGTATTCTATATTGAACGATGTTCTTACTGAGTTTTGCTCATTATGTTTTATATGTCTTTTTAGCCTTGAAACGTTGCCGTTAATAAACATAGGAGACGTTGTCCAGATTATCCGTTCTTTTTTGTTATATCTGTGAAGCTTGCTGGGAACAACGACATACCCAAATATGTATATTTATAATACATATATATATATATATATACTGTATATATATATATATATATATATATATATATATATAGTGTGTGTGTGTGTGTGTGTATGTGTGTGACTTAGTGGTAAAGCTCAACTAGAAATACTATCTTAAATTTCGAGTTGAATGCAAGGGATCTAAGGGAAAGTTTTTTTACTGTCTACTTCTGGTTAACAATGGTTAGCTTAGGTCTTATAATATCTGGGAAAGTAATAATTCACCCATATTTCCATAGAAATGTAGATATAATTCTTATCAATCAGTCACTGAAACATTATTCCAATATTATCTTATATCAATTGATTTTAATTAAAGCAGTCATCTCTATCGGTTTCCTTCACAACTCTAATGGCTTGTGTGTCAGTAAATATCGATAAACACGGAACAAATATTGGCATTCTATACTTTTACTAAAACCGAGTTTGAAATAAAAATAAAAAATAAAATGTACCGAATGGTGCGCAACAATTCCACTTGAAAGGAGAGCAAACAATATCCCCGAAATGAGGTCGTATAAGAGCTACTGTGCCTGGTCTCAGCCTTAATTCTGGGCTGTATTCCAACATTTTTTTCTTTCTTTATTTTTTTCCCGCTTCACACCAAGCTTCCACCTCCTTTCTTTTCTCGACAAAGATTTTGATCTTATCCGTTCTTTCTTATGGCAACGCAGCAGTAGTCCGTGTCCTAGAGCGATTTATTTGTGTGCATTTTTCGTTTCTCTCGTTAGCATCACGTTCCCTAGAGTATAATATTGATTTATGATTGATTGAATATGATTGGGTTTATAAATTCCGGCTAGATAGTCTAGAAACAGAGCGGGCAGGGACATTCACCGTCAGGAGGAACAACCTCACCCCTCACCCCCCCCCCCTTACTCTATGAAGTTAAAGTTGTGAGGTTGGACAGTAAGATGTATATAAAGAAGGAAGGAATGGAGGTAAAGTAGAGGGATAGGAAGCAGTGGTAGCTAGGAGCTGAAGTAATGTTACAGACATACAGCGCAAACATGAGGTGTATTGGTGACGCTAGTCACATTAACCTCCCTCCCCCTTTTTTTGTAATGGAATTTCTAGATCTCCGATATTACAATCAAGTTTTCTTAAGTTTTTCATACATTCATGCTTGCAGAAGTTTTAGAAAACTATTGAGTTTTCTGTTAACACTAAAAATGATAAAATAAACGTGGAGTCAAATGTCAAAACTACATATTACAGCCGAACATTAGGTCAATTGTTGCAAGACTCTTTTTCTTCCTACTGGGCCTCTTAGGATAGGTTGATGGCCCTAGTCTA
The DNA here is from genome assembly GCF_036898095.1 of Palaemon carinicauda. NCBI lineage: Eukaryota > Metazoa > Arthropoda > Malacostraca > Decapoda > Palaemonidae > Palaemon > Palaemon carinicauda. The sequence goes on from NC_090746.1 coordinate 80,257,779, forward strand.
CGTGCTCCAACGTTTTCCTCAATGGATGTCTTCCTTCCTTCTCTCCTTCTTTCACTTTCTTTTTTCCTTTTTAAATATACCTCAAAAGAGATAACCGCTTTCGAGGAACTCACACCGTGAGCCTTTCCTCGTGGATCACAAGTGGTATATTGGCAATATGCACGCAACTACTGTAGATCTCGGCCATAAGTCTAGTAAAAGAGAGAGAAAATAAATTACAGAAGCAAAACGAATGTGGCTAATAGTTAAGAAAATCTCATACTCATTAAAACTGGAAGGTTGGAGATCAGGAACAAAAATAATGATGGAGTTACAAAGCACGTGGACAGTTAGAGTGATATAGTCACCAAACCAGGACGCCCACTATCATGCCTAAAAGAGATCGATTTCCTAATTAATCCATTTACCTAAATTTTGAATTACAGATCACGTTCCATTGCATCAGTGTATCAGCGAAAGTGATGTGACCAGAGGGAGAAAATATAATTCAAAATAAGCCACACCATTCGAGGAATTACCTTTTCAAAACTTCACAAGGAAGTGGTAGAGCAGAAAAATAGTTTAACATTATTCACTCGTTATAAGCTACAGTATTCGTCATAATCTTCCCGTTAGTTTTAATGACATTAAGGTTTTAGTGAGAAGTAAATGTTAACCGAGATGTGAGGTCTATGCATTATATACAAGAGGGAATAAATAGGTGATGAAACAAGAAAATTAATGTATGTACTATTCTGGAGTTAGATTTCCAAACGTATTCACTACTGTTGGGTAATGAAAGGAAACTAGTAATGTTTAGCTCTTACTTTTACAGATAAAGAAAAATTCATGTTAAGAATGTCAATGGATTCCGAAATTCGAAAATTTATTAAAATCAGTAATTTGTTTAAGAGCTTTTCTTACGAGCAAGCCCATTTACTGGTATACACTTAAATATATACACATTGAGAAAGGCAAGATTAATTACGAAACAGATTTTGGTGTGCGTAGTATAAAAGGATATACTATAACTTGCATAATTGGCAGCCAAAGAAGAAATATAATAAATTATTATCATACCATATTACTATTCCTGAACCAGGTTAGGCTGAGTATATGGATACTGTGAATGCCAACTGACTATAATTGAAACACAACAAAAGTAATTGAATATTTGCACCGTAAAGCTGACACCTACTAACATCACTACTGCAATGGTCATGATCAAAAGAGAAAAATAAATTACGCTCGAATAATATATAACAACGACATGTATTATGATTCATGATCTCCACTATGACCAAATAATTCCACTTCTCTAGCCATTATCAACTCATGCTGGTATTAAGACCGTTTGTTATCCTGAATTCCTACAATCCTATAGTAAAGTCACGATTCAGAAAATCTAAAGTGAACTACAGCATGCGCCAAAGGAAAATTAATATTCTGTAATTTATCAATACCATAATATATAAAAAAAAATATGAAATTCTAACTTGATTTATTCATATATCTTCAAAGGAAGTAATATTTTTTTCTGTAAACTCTTCAACGTACTAGAATGTTCGTGAAAACATTTTCCGTTTCAATATTTGCGCGCTTCCGTCAGGTACACGGAGGGAAACGCGCGAATGTGATTTCATTTCCAATTACCAGACGGAACAAAAGAAAGTACAATCCACAAAGTTTAATCAACCTTGTCGCTGCAGATGATAAAGAGAACTAAAAAAAGACAAAGAAAATTAACTGGAACTGGAGCTTGCAAAAAAAGATGAAACATCACAGCGAGGGAAACTATTTTAGGCAGGATGGTGGTCATCCTATTTATAAAGCTTCCCCTTTTCTGCAGGCGAGGCAACTGTTTTAATTATGGAAACCGAAATTGAAGAACTGCAAAAAATTCGGGTAAAAATATGTTCCACCAGACACGGAAGAGACTTTTACGAAGCAAAATCTGTTTTTAGAGTGCAAGTTAGTAAACGAAATCAAACACATTAGATGTTATTAACCTTTAAGATGGGTACTTGATGCACTTGAAAGAAAGTAGTTTTAGAAAAACTCTTTCGATTATGCAGTTCGAATAAATATCTAAACATTAAAATCTCTTATCAATATACAAAACTTGATGAAAGTTAACAACAAATGCTTTTCTTTTAGACATCGCCAGTGTTCTCACCATAAACAAAGCATTGTCAACATAAACATATAATGATGGGCACACAGTTTATTTTCTGGAACCCTAAACAAGAACAGCCTCCCCCCCCCAAAAAAAAATGGGGGGGAGGGGAAACTGGATATTTGGCTTGCAGGTTAATTTAGCTGATGTAGCCTTCATTCAATTAAATAATGTATGTCAGGGATTAATTCTATGATCGATTTTACAGTGGTAAAATACGAATTGTACTGTAGTTACTCTGGAAGCTCGATTTTGATAAAGTCTTGTAGGTATGAACAAAAATACCAGGCTCTTAAAATAAATATAGAAATGCACACATACAAAAAGACCATCTTAGGAAAAAATAAAAGCTGAGAAAAAATAGAGATAACTTTGATGATAATATTCTGAAAACTGCAGTAAACACTTTGGACAAAAGTTTATTTTCCAAGGTAAACCAAACGACGATCAGTTATAACTTCATGCATGACATTTAGATCGCCCTATGCTTTAATAATGAAAAAGAATGGTAAAAAGGGCAAGAAAATCTTCGATTTAACGATTTCATAGCAAACATTCATTATAGGTTACAGTAAAGATAATTTAAGAATCCCATACACGTAAAGGATATTCAAAATATATGGTTCACAGGTTAAGAATTAATTGCTACAAACACAAATCTCCCGCCAAACTCTGTATCCATGGCAACAAACTCTAGGCCGAAAATCTCACAATTAAGAAACACTGAGTGAAGTAAAAGGTAAGACAAATAGAAAAATTTGGCAGCAAAGCAAACCTTATTAAGAGACGGAAAGAATGTAGAAAAAATGTGTACGCCAGCCCATTAGGTATTCATGCTGGTTGTAAATTCATATTTTAGGATATTTCCGTCGGTCCCTACCTCCGAGATCTCTTCACTCCCACGCGCAGTCATATTTCAAATGTTTTTCACACTTTTGCATCCGGGAGATTTAGGGCGCTACACAGTACCGCATAAATCTCCCCCCAGGCGACTACGTTAAGATTAATCAAGATTTCATGTCGCCATATGTCTGTGTAATGGATTAACTTTGCTTTCGTTGGGTTTCCTGGGGAATAGATGGAACTTCTTAGCTGCTTTTCTTTTTCCGGGAGTTTTTTAATGTAGCCCTAACAAGTAAATGTCATCATCTATATGCAGTGTAATTATCATAAATTAACATTATCATCTTAAATCTTTATGTGTGTATGCGTGTGTTCATATCTGAATATAAAAGTTCGCTAAGCACAAACACACATACATACATACACACACACACACATATATATATATATATATATATATATATATATATATATATAAAGATATGTATATATATATACATAATATATATATATATATATATATATATATATATATATATATATATATATATATATATATGCTATCATGACCAGGATTTGATGACTTATTTCAACTTGCGGTTTTATACTTAATTACTATCTTCATTTATTCATTTTCCCCGTGCATCCACTCTTCTTCAATTATACGAGAACATGAACACTGGACTAGTTCTTCTTCTTTTTGAAAAATCAGCTTACTGAGTCCAAAACCCTTCTAATAAGGTTATCAAAGCTCAGTATCTCTATGATGATTAACCAAGCAAGAAGTCAGTAATGGATTATATGTAGCGCGCATTAATCTTGCCATGCAGACTTCATCCATAGGGAGAGATCATGAACAAAAGGGTCAGATGTGTTTCAGAAATGACATGGAAGATGATAATGTCAACTGTTTGGGATTTCCCCGGTGAGTCGACTATTTTGTATTGCATAAACAATACAGCGGTACTTTGCTACACTGTTAAAAAAAAACAGCAAATGCCTGGCAACATTTATTCCATGATATTTATTGTTTTAAAAACGGATCTTTGACGTAAAGGAGTGATATTACGGTCACCAACCCGTAAAAGATAATAACAAAGTAAGGTAGAATTACTGTAGCCTGTATCTTACTGAAATGCGTCTGAGAACTATATTTTTACGGAGAATCTCCGATTAAAATTACGGCATTTTTAACCGTGTATCTGCAAGTTTTGGTGGACTATGAAACCTTTTCCATTCTTTTAACTTGGCATTTTCCCATATCATTGCCGCTGTTGCTTTATCTAAAAACTGGAGTGAGAACCTATTTTCCAGGAGAGGCTCACTTCACCATGCCTATTAAAAAATGAGTTATGGTCGGTCTGAGTAAGGGCGAGTCTCAAAATGGAGCTGACCTTGTCCGGGAATGGATGTCTTTGCTTGTCATAAAAAATTACTAATTGATTGCCCGTTCGGGGAAAACCCATTTCACCACAATTATTGGTCAGCCCGGGTGGGCTGTTAAGTTTCAAGATTGTGTTGTGCATGTTCTGTAGTGAACTGGGTTGAGGTTATTTGTCAGTTTGTTTTGAAGTAATTAGCAATTGTTCGGATTATGTCGGGGTCCGTTTTGAGCAATCAGGATATATTATAGACAATTTTTTTTAGCGAGGCAGATTTACACCGACTCGCAGCGGTGCCCTTTTAGCTCGGAAAAGTTTCCTGATCGTTGACTGGTTGGATAAGATAATTCTAACCAATCAGCGATCAGGATACTTTTCCGAGCTATAAGGGCACTGCTGCGAGTCGGTGCAAATGATCCTCATTGAAAGAAATTAACTATAGTCAACAACAGTACCTCAAGTAAAAAAAAAAGACAATTTCCTTCACGAATTACAATTTTTTTTACGCTTATGCATGACTGGAGTAATACAATTTCATAATTCATGAAATACAGTAAAGGGAAGACCGGAGAGTCCCGAGAATTTTCGTGAGCATTTGCCCTTGTCGGTAGGGCATGTTGGCAACAAAGGGCGATGATCAGTTCAGTCTTTTTTCTTTACATCTGGATTAGAAAAAGAGCTCTTAATAAGAATTAAGTTTGAGATTATTGCTGAATAATGATGGATTCATATTCGATTTAGAAAATGCATATTTTGTAAAGAAAAAAAAAATATATCTACCGTATTGTACTGCCGTCAAGGGCTTTAAGTCCAAAAATTGTTTTCCAGAGAATTTTAGCTGAGCGCGTTGCAATAAATAGCGCTAATCATAGAGTTAATACGCAGTTTCTTTTGTAGCGGAGCTTTCCGGTCTTCCTTTACTGTCTATGATAATTCATAAAAGAGTGCATGAGAGACGTACGACCGAACCCGCACAAAGTTTCAACCTCCAAGAGTAAACAAATTAGTCAAAAGCGACCGTAACACGGCCAAAACACAACACGCTCCGTGTTAGTCATGTTAGAATGGAATGATTTCCATGCCGAGCAATCTCCACTTCATGTCACATTTGGTCGTCATTGTCGTTCTTCAGAAAACAGCACAGAATTGAAACGTACAAACTTTTATTTACAGATAACAGTATCAACTTAATTACGTCGAGGAAATGAAACTGGCGAAGAACAACGAATCCTTCCGAGATAAAACTCATCCTTTCTCAATTTGAAATGATATAGACGAAGAAGAAGATCGAGACATGAGACTTTAGTAAATGGGTTCTCTATGTGTATACAATTCCTTGAACAAGGTTTCTTAACCCAATGTGAAAATACACTTGCTCAACTAAAAAACGTGTTACATTTCATTATAGACGATTGTTTTCCATAATAATCAAGCTTCCTTGGGATAGCAAGAACAGCCTTTGACTGATAATTTCAACTTCCTTTTCATTATGCGAGTCTCTATACATCACTCTTAAAAAGATATCTATAAAATTCAAAATTATTGCGTAAAAATTAAAGGTACCTTTTAATAACAGGAGGGACTTGCATGCAAACTGAAAATTAGCTGATGAATATCAAGATCTAAACGGATATTTTAATTCCACGTATCCAACGGGATACCAAGCTACATTTTTTGATAACATACATTGTAACAAAACAGTTTCTTGAATTTTTTAAACTATAATTATCCCGTCATCACAAAACAAGAGAGGGAGAAATCCAGTAGGAGCGAGAGACATTCCGCAATGAAACTATAAGATAATCATAGACACTAATGGTAACATTAACTAGTATTCAGCATATTCATGCATCTCATTGAGTGCGAATTAAGCCCCAAGCACTGAGGACACGCCCAACTTCTCTCTCGCCTCACACTCCCCATTCAGGCAGAACGGAAGCATTTCATAATGGAGTCGAGTATGTTTGGACTGTAAAGCCAGATCAGATCTCTCCCAGTTATTGATCAGGGCATTATGGTTAAGAACGACGTCATTTAGGAGACCGGTGGATATTCTGAAAGCGAGCCAAGATATTCGGACAGAAATGGTAATAGGTTACCGTCAGAAAAAGACAATGACAGATGAAGTAAATCGAATAACGTGAAAGATATGGAATTTTGGTCACCTAATATATCTGCGGTACACCGCTTTGAATAGCAGGTACATATTTCCTATTCGGATAATATTCCTATACCTAATTAAATATCTTTTTCTTTCTATGAGATTGTACATAGACTGAACCAAGACAAAACTCAATGTCGCATTTATGTTTAAAGCGCTGAGTCATGGAAGAAACCCCTCAGCCTCAAAACCTTTGCAAGATTAGCTATTCCATACACCTACTGGGAATTCCCATCAAAAGTGCGTAATTTGGAGCCGTTACATCATTAACCCCTGCCTGGCACGCCCTGTTGTGCATCCTGGATAGGAAACTACTTCCTTCCCAATAAGTCTATTAA